>NC_064811.1:3915704-3930491 GCF_023721935.1 Panthera uncia
TTCTTGCCTGAGCCTGCCGAGGGCCGCCCTGCGCACGGGGGCCCTGCTCGGGGACGTGCAGGAGACCTGTCAGGTGATTAATGCAGCTCTTACCGGAGAGGAGGGATCTGAAGGCTCCAGAATCTTGCTGTTGTCGTTTACACGCATCTCACTGCAGCGGGAAGGGGGTCCTGGGTTCGAATCCGAATCCCCCCACCCGCTCCCTGCGAGGCCCTGAGCAAGACACTTCCCCTCCCCACCTTCACCTCCTCACCCGTAAAATGGGAACGTAGCAGCACCTGTCTCCCAGGATCCCTTGAGGCTTCGGGGAGCTGAAGAGCCCTTTGCAGGAGCCTCTGGGACACGGTCAGCTTTCACAAACAGTGGCTGAAGGGTATCAGGGATGACCACAGGCTCACGTCCCTCCCGTCAAGAGGCGGCAGTTCTGTGCCCTCCTCTGAACCCGGGCCGGTCTGTGACTTCTCTGACCAGGGGGCACGGCGGACATGACCCCGTGCTGGCGTCTGGTCCAGGTCTCAGAAGGCCGGCGGCTTCCACTGTTGGTGTTCTAGAATGCTTGCCCTTGAGACCGCCGTGCGGGGAGGGAGCTCTCACCGCACGCAGAGGGCGAGGCACCGGTCAGCCCCACGCCCGTCCAGCCGGTCCGGCCCGGGAGGCGAGAAGCCATCGTCCCCGACGTCCAGCCCAGCCGAGCCTTGGGACGACTCCGGCCCCAGCACCCTCTGACTGCAGGCAAGCGGGAACCCGCATGACCGTGAGCGATGCTGTAAGCTTCAAGCCCCTAAGCCTCGGACCGCTCGTCGCTGCGGCGTTACCCCAATATCCTAATAAACCCCCTCCTCCCACACCCCGCTCCCAACGTGACTGCCAGCAAAACCCAAGGGACCCAAGAAGTCGGGGAAGAGGGGCCGTCAAGCTTCCAGCCCCCGGTGGAGACGCGGCCCTCAGGGCCTCCCCCACCCAACCCCGCCACTCCACGGCCTGGCCTGATGCTGGCCGCCAGGGAGACTCTCCATCCCTGTCACTTCCGCCGTCTCTGCAGGGGACGAGGTGGTTTTGCCAAACTCTGACTGAAGCGTAAGGCTTCGAATGTTATAAATATCACAGAAGAATTATCTGCCCGGAAAGAGGAATCAAATTAAATAAAGGACGGGGGCCTCTGAAAGTCAACTGGTCGAGTCCTGTCCTCTGCTAGATGAGAAAACAGGACGGGACAAGCCAGGTGTCCACCCGGGGCCACACAGCTAGCGACGCCGATCGTGGCCACCACTTACGAGATGCCACCTGCCTGCCTGGCACCCTGGAGTGCCGTCTTTCATTGTCATGCGAAATCGCTGAGGAAAGGTCACCCCTTTTGCACGGGCGTGGAACTGAAGGCCCAGAGCGGTCAAGTAACTTGCACAAGGTCCACAGCTGGGCCACAGCATCTGCTGCTGGGACTGTGAAGTCTGCAGAGCCCCACTCTGGCCTGTATGTCACCCGGATGAGGCTCGGGCTGCAAGCTCAACGGACCGTGTGGGGTGCTCCCCAACCGGCAGAGACTCCTCCACGCACTGCCTCCCGTCCAGCCCTACCGCGGCCTGTGCGGTCCCAGTGTCGCCCCCACTTACACACAGCCTCCTGGGCTCGGGGAGGCTCAGGACCCTGCAGCCACTGACAGAGAGCTGGCGTTGGAGCCCGGGCCTGGGGGCGCTTCTCCCCGAGCCCGTGGCCCCCAACTACACGGAAGCTGGGGCTCAGTAGCCAGGTCTCCCGACACCCCTGCATGGGCTCCCCCTTCCTTACGAGGCCTCTTCATGTGGCACAGGGACTGAGCAGTTCACTTTTTAGGTGACTGGGGTGGGGGCCCGCGGATACAGGATGCAATCGCGTCCCCCTGGAATAGGCAGGTTCTAGTTCCGAGAATAAGAGCCGTCAACAGCACATACGAGGCACTCTCTCAGGCCGCCGTCCTCGACCCCTCGGCAGTCCGGGGTGGGGGGGGGGGTCCCCGCTGACGTCACGGGCACCTCCAAGTTTAAGATGAGGACGCCGAGGCCCAGCAGAGGAGGAACGCTGGCTGTGACCCCTGGCCGGCCGTAGGGGGCAAGGCCAGTCCTCGGCCCGGACCTGGCGCCCGGGCCTCCGGGCCTTGACTTGTCTGTCCACACAGAGAGACGGCGGCCTCGCCGGCCCCCGACACTCTCTCTGCTCACGCCCCAAATCCCCCACGGAAAACAGATAGGAAGCATCTCCATGAAGACTAACAAACTGGCTTCCTCGTTCCTTTTTACGCCGCCGTTTAGGGCCGGCCAAACAACCCCAGCGCTTCGTGGGTGGAATGGTTCTCATCGCATTTTAAAGGAACGTCGCGGTGCAAATACCGCATTGTTTATTCATTACCATAATTTTCTTTCCTAAGTATTCCACTGAAAATCAGATCATGGATTTCATTACCCAGAAACATTAAAGCTCCCCGTAAACGCAAAAAGCACTGAAGACGGAGAAGTCTGCTTACGGAGCGTAATTCTTACTCAGCCACCGCGGGCTCCGTGGGGAGAGACCGGCAGGAGGAAGCCTTCATGCTTCCACGTCCAGGCCACACAGCCCCCCACGGCTGAACCCCGCTGGCCCGGCGCCTTCAAGAGAAGTGCGAACCGAACTGGGGGCGGGGCGGGCACGCCGCCCCCCTTGCCGGACATCCCCGGCTTTCGGAACAAGGTTCTTGCCAGGGTTTGCTCGGCACACGCGTCCTGGGCGCCGGCTACGTGGCTCCGCGTCCCGTGGAGAAGGCAGGGACGGGGGCGACCAGAGCAGGCTCCCTGGAGCAAGAGGGCAGAGCCTGGAGGGGTGGGGGTCCTGCCTGCGGGGACGGTGGGGTAGGAGGTGGAAGGAATGCCAGATGCTCACTGTGGTGGCCTCGGGGGCGCTCAGTGTGCAAGCCCCACACACCCACGCAGGAGGCACGGGGTGGCACCACATCTCTCAGAGGGAGGCAGGGCGCCCCCCCTGCCCTGAGGACCCCTGGCCCGCGTGTGCACAGCCCTGTCCCCAGGCACCAACACCTTGGCATCAGGCCACTGATGGAGCCCGCGGACTCACTTTCTAATGACACCCCAGAGGGACCCAGAAGTACTTAGAGGAGCAGAGAGGAGCAGAAAAAAGCAGGGTGCTACCCGTGACCTCTGACCACTGGACCCTGAAATCTAGGGACTGGACACAAGAATGCAGGTGAGAGGACAGGAAGGGGTGGGGATTTCCTGAACTGATGTGGCCAGGAGCCTGGAACACAGATCCGGGTGCGTGCGTGTGCTGGGGCACCCGGGACTCTGGCTGCGGAACCTTCCGGCACGTTATCTCGGCATTTTCCGCACGGCTGTGGCTGCTATCTGGATTCGCCCAGGACTCAGACTACACGGTGTGGAACCCTAAAAATGGAGTTTCGGGGAGTCGTTGTCGACCCCAGGGATTCAGCACAAACCCTGACTGACAGAGCCAGGCAGGAGGTAACGTGCGTGTCGGCCGCGAGGTCCGAGGTCCACATTCCATCCGCCCGCTGAAGCCTCCCAGCCCGCGTCTAGAAAAGTCAGGCTGGGGTCGGCGCCCTGGGCCTCGGCTTAACACCACCTCTAGGGGAGTCCCCTAACTCCATCAGGGCTCGCCTCCCTCCTCCGTGACACGGGACAGGGACGCCGCCACCCGGCCCCTCTGGGCAGGTGCCTGCCCGCCGGCTGTCGGGAGGTGCGTCCACCTCCCGGGTCACACAGCACGAAGGCAGAACACTGCACTTCTCAGAGCACACACACGCACCATCCACTGTGGCCATCATCCCCTCTGCCGGACAAAGCGGGAGTCCCAGATGCAGCAGGACTCGAACCCTGGTCTCTCGGACCCTGAGGATGGCCTCTCTCTCCGTGGCATCGCTGGACTCTTCTGGAACCCTGATACTGAGGATCCCTGGGGGCAGACCGGAAGCAAGGCTGACTGTGGCCAAACTGGGCCTCAGTGTCCTGCCTTTGACAGGCCCAGGGCCCTGGGGGGGGGGGGGGTCGCCCAGGGACACAGGTCTCCCCAGTAGTCAGAGGTCACAAATTGGGGCCCACAGGCCAAATTGGACCCACCGCTGGCTTATGTTTGGCCAATACAAGGTCTTAACGTGTTACATTTGGGTTTGAAATCTTCAGGCAGGGCCTGTTCTGTCCAGTTTGGCCCCTCCCCTCCTCTCGAGCCCATCACTGAGTCTCATCACCCGCCTGGCCAGCATCTCATGGGCGAGGGCTCCAGTCCTTCAGGAGCCGGGGAACCAGGAGGCCACAGGGCCACTGCAGCTGGCCGAAGCGCCTTTCTCCCTAATGTGCTGCTGGGTGGTTTCACTTTGCACTTATAGCTCAGGGGATAGGGAGGTCCCTCTGTATCCTCTACACATCTTCCAGGCCAGGGAAGACGCCCTGATCATGTCCTGAGTTCAAGTCCTGGCTCTACCACTTATCATTTGCAAGTTTAAGCAAGTGGGCCTCGGTTTCCACATCTGTAAAATGGGCACAGTACCAATTCCTGTTGATTTAAGCTGCTATGAAAATAAATGAGCCCATGCTTCTGTTGTTCCTAGATTCGCACTTGGCACAGAGGAAAGTACCAGGTAAGCGTCCTCTGACCCTCTGGTGTTTGTGGTAATACCGCACCGGGACGCATGTCCCAGCAGAGCAGGGTCTTTGTACCGTGCACCTCGGGATCTCAGGAAGGCCTCTGTGGTTGCCCCAGCCCTTCCTGACGTCCATGTAATCTGGACTGTGTGACCCTGACTTGGGGCCTCACCTCTTAGCGCCTCAGCCTCTCCGTCGGTAAGTGGGGGGCATCTCTTCTCCCGGAGCAGCCTGAGGACTAGATGAGATGTTACGTCAATGTTTATGGGCCTGTGCTGAGCTTACAAGTGGGAATCAGAGCACGTTTCCCGGGTGACTTTCCAAAGTCCTTGTTAAAAAAAAGAGTGGGTTTATAATGAGGAACTTGAAGCCCCCCGCACCCCTTTGAGCCCCCAGTGGCTTGCCAGGAATGTCTCAGTGAGGTCCTTGGTCTTGGTCAAGGCCAAGAGGCTCAACCACACCTGGGAGGGAACAGCAGGGCCTGAGGTCAAGGCTGGGCTCTGAGCCTTTGCTCAGCACCTTCCCCAGCCCTGGTGGGCATCAGGGACTCGGGACCAGGCTGACCAGCCCATGCCGGGCACCAGGGACTCGGGGCCAGGCTGAACAGCCCATGCCGGGCACCAGGGACTCGGGGCCAGGCTGACCAGCCCCATGCCGGGCATCAGGGACCCGGGCCCAGGCTGACCAGCCCATGCCGGGCACCAGGGACTCGGGGCCAGGCTGACCAGCCCCATGCCGGGCATCAGGGACTCGGGGCCAGGCTGACCAGCCCCTGCCGGGCATCAGGGACTCAGGACCAGGCTGACCAGCCCATGCTGAGCATCAGGGACTCAGGGCTAGGCCGACCAGCCCATGATGCAGAGGCGTCTGGTCCACTTCCTGCTACCCCACTGGCCCTCTCAAAAACACATCAGAGTCTCTTGAACTCATTATCCTCCTCGATTATAGTCTCCCAGGTCCCTGTAACAGGTTCCATATATGGTTGGGCCCTGTGCCGGGGAGCTCAGTGGGCACTGCTCTGGCCCCCCGACTTCCAGAATGAGTTGCGGATTTCTAGAGCAGACTGGACACCCTCCAGAGACAGCACCCTCTCCAGGCCACCCGCCTCGGATCGCTCGGCCCACCAAGCTCCAGGGTTCCCCCAGAGGCAGAGAAAGCCTGAGCCTCATCTTTTTTTGTTGCCAAATGTGTAACCCAGTGGTCTTTGGATGAGTCCTCCATGGCAACTGAAGGAAAACATCCATGGGAGACGCCATCGCAGGAAGCTGGGGGCTCACTACTCTCTGGGATTTGAGGACACCCTCAGAAAGGAGGGCTTGGGAGCCCACAGGGGCTGTGGGCTGCAGGCAGACGGTGAGGTCACCCCAAAATTCCCTGAGCTTCTAGGGGGCCCTAAGGGATTCCCCATCTCAAAGATGGGTCGCTTCCAAGCAGAATCCCAGCCCCAGGCCTGGCCCCGGGGCCCCGGGGCCTCCTCCCCGGCACCTTCCATGCGCCCCCACACGGCTGCCTGGCTCAGAGCCGGTCCTCTGGCCTCCACACAGCTCCCAGGCCTCTCTCGACCCCACAGGCTGGCGCCCGGACCCTCCCACCCGTGAGACCGCTATCCCACACCCTCCTGTGCCCGGAAAATGCTGGAGCCCACGTGCAGGCCACACACAGGCCGCTGGTTCCTGTTGAACCGACAGGGGTTGCGAATGGTTTCCGAAAGGCAAGAAGAGAACATTCTGGGCCACCCTTCGCCCAGTTTCGGATGGGAAAGTCTGTGCGGCCTCCGAGTAAGTGCCTTTCGGGGATCTGAACTAAGCGGCTCTGTACACATCATCCGTGACAGCGAAAGCGGCACGCTGTCACACAGCCGCGGTGGCAATAACCACTACTAACAGTCGGCTCATTGTTTATCGACTACCTGCCGGGCGCACGCTCTGGGTGCCGAACGCCGCCAGCCCCACCGCGAGCATCACCTCCCTTAGCCCTCGGCACCGGGAGCCGCTGTGACCGACCGTGACAGGGGACTCGCTGTCTCCGAGCATCCGTTTCCGCATCTGTCAAGTCGAGGGGTCCTGACCCGGGCCCCCTCCCCCCGCCCTGGCTAGGACATCCGTCACCACCCAGCACAGGGTCAGCCGCTCAGGCCAGCCCGGCACCTCCGAGCACTTGCGTCCCACCTGCTCTGGGCACGGCGTCGGGGGGGATACCGCCCATCACCACCACAACAGCGGCCCCCGCTGCTTGCAGCCAGGCGCTCAGGCACGCTGCGCGCGTGCGAAACCCTCACCACAACTGAGGGGAGCTGCTGACACCGTTCCCGCTTTCCAGATGGAGAAACAGAGGCTCGGGGGGGTAAACCGAGGCCCCGCACGGGGGGAGAGCCCCCGCTGAATCCAGGTCTTTCTGAGTCCAAAGCCTGAGTTATTTCAGAGGGAAACGAAATCAGACAGAGATTGTGATGGCTCTACACCCAAAATCTCACATCAGTCCCCGATCGGGTGCTGGAGGAGCGCCAGGCCCCCTTAGTATGCTTATTACCGCGTCCTAAGGGGCCAGAAGAGACGTGATTCCAGGCTCCTGCAGAATTCCAGAGGGAGGGGGTCAGGTCCAGCCTCCTGCCCTGATTCCCACCGTCCACACCTCTTTGCATGCTCCAGGGCCCCCCTGCATCCCTGTCCACACTGGCTGGAGCCTGAGTTCCCTGGGGCCCAGGGCAATAGCCATCTTGGGCTCCCGCGGCTGCCTCCTCCCCTCCCCCACTTCCCACCCAGTTGGCCAAGAAGGAGCCACTTCCCAGTGGCTGGGCTCGGTGTGTCCCCGGGCCTGCTGACTTGCATATTAAGGCACACGGGTTCCCCCACCAACATTCTGGAAACCTTCCGCTCGGCAGAACAAAATCGGCCGGAGGGGCCCGTTTGGGCTGCGAGTGCATCTCCTAATTGCCTAACAAGGATCTCCCCTAATTGTCTCAGCAAGGGTTTGGAGGGGGCCGAGCGGGAGTGGGCGGGCCTTCCCGGGGCCCACAGTCCCGGGCGGGGGGCTCGCTGGGGCCCTGGGTGCTCAGAACCAGGGATACGGTGCTGAGGCCTGCGTCATGCCTTTCTCCCCCGCTCTGAGAACGCGGGGGCCTGAAAAGGGCCTTGGGAGGCCTGCCGGGCACCCTGCGCTTCACATGCAGCAGCAGGCAGCCCGCCGGGGGCAGGGGAGAACGGCCAGGACGGCGTGCCAAGTGTGGAATGTCAGCAGCCCCGAGAGGAACAGCGTGGTGTTGAGGCAGACGGGCCGGCGGCAGGGAGGGACCAGGCGGCCGCGTCCAGTCTTCACGCACGCATCTCGAGAATGATCTTGGAGATGAATCACGGTGTGGGTTAGCGCCTGGGCTTAGAAAAACACTCATTCCCCCCAGACTCGCTCCTCTGCGGCGGTGCTGGGGTTTCAGCCAAGCTGGGGCCTCGCGGGCTCCGGCGGGGAGCTGGCGGGAGGTGGGGGAGGCCAGGTGCCCGGGGTGGGGGCGATGTGGGGGGAGGAGGCGGGAGGACAGCGTCCCTCATTCCTGGCACAGCCGCCCTCTTCCCAGGTGCTTCGAAAACGGGAACTCTCCCTTCTGTTCTGTGCGGGAAAGGCAGGAGCCGGTCAGGGATAGAGGCAGAGAGGCCAGAGGTCAGCCAGCAGGGCAGGGAGGTGACGAATCAATCCCGAAGAAAGATGAGTGTTTTCCTCCCGGCCCACCGGGTCCACCCCAGCCCCTAGAAGCCCATTGCACAGTCCGCTTCCTGTGCGCCCGTGAAAGGGGAGTGAGTCAGAAGAGGGGGGAGCATGTGGGAGGCCTGGGCCTGCTACTCTGGGGGCTGCGAACGCAGCAGGCTTCCCGCTGTCCTTACTGAGGCCCCACCTGCCAGATGGCATCTGTGAACTTGGATGTCCAGAGGGTTCCCACCACCCGAACTGATAAGAGCGGCTCACGGGGCCTCAGCTCTGTGTGCAGACAGTGTGCTCTGTGCTGGCACCCACCTTCCTCCTGGGAGTCTGAAGTTTTGGAAAGTTCCGGGCAGAAGGGACCCACGTGGCCAGCCCCCAGCAAATGCCTGGGACACCAAGTCTCAGTGGGCTTTCCCGGGGGGCATTTCACGCGGTGTTATAACCAGATGTGACCACTCCAGGAGATGACCCTGGGAACCCACAGCTGCCTTTCTCCAGACTCCACCCCACGCACCTCTTCCCTTTGCGTTGTGGCCTTCCCTGCAGTAAATCCAGAACAGGACTACGTGCCCAGGCCGGTGAGTCATCCTAGGGAGCCACCAAACCTCGGAGGGGGGGGGGCGGAGGGGGATGGTCTCGGAGACCCTTTCTCTGGACCCTACTCCCCCAGGTAGACCTAGCAAGTGGGGAGGACACCGGGGTTTCCTTCCTCCTGCCCCCACCTTCGCCCAAATCCAAGACCTACATCCAAAATCTGGCTTCTGCCAATTTCTACAGCTCAGGGAGCAGCCTGAGTGCTGGTGAGATCAGAACATTCTATGTGATGGCCAAGAGCGCAATTCTCCAGAACTTGTGCAGGAGGGTGAGCAAGTCGGGGGGGGGGGGGGGCCTGGCAGGCTGATTCCAGGCCCCCTCCCACATGAGAGAAAATCCCTAGGGAGCATGCCCAGAGCTCCAAATTCAAGGTTGGGAACCCCAGAGACAGCCCTCCAGAACCACCAGCATGGACTGCAGCCCACGTGCTCCTGGGCTCCCTGGGAGCATCCCATCCGGCCAATACTTTCCAGGCACCGGGATGTGGGGGTGACAATCGGCTGGGCACACAGACACGTTCACAGCTAAGTCTGGGACCAGGTCCACCAAGTGTCACCTGACATTCTGGGGGGAAAAAACAAGTGGAATCTGGTGTGGGGAGGGGGAGGCATTGCGTCTGGGTGGCCAGGGAAAGCCTTTTACAAGAGTAGACATTTGCACTGGGTCTTGAAGTAGGAGGAGGCTTTAGAAATCAGGGTGGAGGGGGCGAAATTCATCCCGGGAGAGACAGCAAAGGATGGGGAAGCCCAATTGGCTGCCTGGGGTGGAGAGGAAAGCCAGACTGGGGCCAGCGGGTCAGGACAATGCACGATGAGCTGAAGATTCAGGGGTTGATTCAGAAGGCAATGGAGCCTCCAAGGTTCCAGAGCAGAGCATCCAGACAGCCCTCATTCCGCCATTTCCGCAAGGACAAGCCTGATTCTGGCTCCGGCTCCCCATAGAGGGTGGGCCGAGAGCCTGGCTGAACCAATATGGCGGCCGAGCAGGTCTGGCTCCCCATAGAGGGTGGGCGGAGAGCCTAGCTGAACCAATATGGCGGCCAGGCGGGTCTGGCTCCCCATAGAGGGTGGGCGGAGAGCCTGGCTGAACCAATATGGCGGCCAGGCGGGTCTAGGAGGCTAAAGCCCAGCAGGAGATATAGCCACCGAGAGAGACATCCCCAATAGGTAACCTCCTCATTGACCGAAGTGGCAGTCCTCCCCTCGTGCCTCTGCTGTTAAGCTGCACTGGGCTATAGCCGGAGAGTCTCTGGCCATGTTTGCGTGCCCGTCACCTGGCACGGAGAAGATGCTTGGCTTCTGTCAACTGAAGGACCAAACAGCCAAGGGTGAGCATCCCAAAATAACCGATGTGGCCCACACACTCAGAAAGACCTCCATCCACCTCTCCGCCCCTCACGGCACTCTAGGCAAGGCGCCCTGGAGCATTCAGACGGGTGCATCCCAGTGACGAACAGAGGACAAAATAAAGCCAGAGCAAGTGAGGAAACAGTAGGAGGCAGCACCAAGGGCTGTGACTTTCAGACTCTCTGGCAAATCGCCTCCTCTGATCAGACCTCTCACGCCAGCAAAGGCAGGGAAGGAGGTGTCTGGGTGGTCACCGCCGCGGTCCCAGAGCCGTCACGGTGTCTGATGTACAACACGGGCTCGCAAAACGTGTGTCGACTGCAACACCGAGAGCGTGACCGGTACAGGGCCCAGCCCCTCGCTCCCATGTCGAGGTGAGGAAAGTGAGTGTGAACGTGGCCTGGCCCAGGACCACTCAGAGAGTTCGCGGTAGACCAGACGACATCCTGAGCCTGCCTCCCCGGCCACTGTCTGGTACCTTCTCCACAGTGCCGACCAGGGTCCCGGGGGGACATGGAGAACAGCAAGGCCTGGACAGAGGGGAGAAGCTAGAACCTTACAAAAGTGGGTGCTCTCGGCCCACCAGCCAAGCTCCCACGCCCCCCCCCCCCCACCTGCCTCGCGGCAGGACCTCTAGAATGATCTTTGAGGCTGACGAGCAAAGGGCAAGGGACGGCAAGGGTGGGCACTTAGAGGTCCATGAGGGGCACTCTGCCCCACTGGTTCCAGCCACAGTAAGTAGTAAACACAGCCAGAACTGTCGCCCCCATCACATCAAAGGAGAGAGGAGACGTGGGGCCGTTATACAAGGAGCCACAGTCCCAGGCTGCAGACTTAGCAAATGAGACCACAGACCCACTGTTGGATTTCAGATAAACAACAGATTACTTGGATCGTCTCTTGGAAGAAGTATGTCCCAGGCAACACTTGAATGTGAAGTTCAAATACACAGCAGATAATCTTTAGTATAAAGTATATCCCAAATGTTATATCAAGAGTGATGTATAAGTATATCCTAAGTGTCACCTGGGCCACACTTAGATTACAAAAAATCATTCGTAGTTTACTTGACATTAACATTTCACTGAGCATCCTGTATTTTACCCGGCGACCCCAACCGAGGTCAGTCTGCCGGCCACTGTCCACAGGGCCGCACACGGTCACTATCCTGACCATCCTCCCTGCCTCGGCAGGAGAAGTCTATCAGTCATGGCTTCAGGATTCTAACAGGACCCAGGCTGAGAAGGGAAGGCCGCTTCAAAGGGCAGGGCCTTCGTCACGCACCATGGTCCAGCCCCAGAAAAAGCAGCAGGACAGAGCAGGGGCAGGGCTCGGTGCTTCCGACCTCCGCTCCGCTCTGACCTCGAGAACCAGGGAGGCAGCAGTGATCTGGCAGAATCAGGAGCAGATAATCGCTTCTAATTACCATCACTCCAGCCTCTGTGCTCCCCAGCAAATTAGAGTATATCTTTCATTGCAGCTGACACCCTGGATGGCGTCGCGTTGGGCATGAAACAAATTATGAATCCCCAGGCAGGGCTCCTCACGGTAATTTGCTGGTAAAACATTTTTGCAGAAGTAAAACCCGATTAGAAGGAACGGCCCCTCCAGAGCAGGTGAAGTGTTAGTGCTGCTGTTGGGGCCCCAGTGCTGGGGCCCAGGGCCCAGGGCCAGGGACGCAGAAGCCTACCGTCCCGCCAAGAACGACAATGCTTGGACATACCTAAATACACTCAGTCTGCACACCCAGTGCTTTGCTCTTGGCTTTACCTCGAGCTCACCGTGACGTCCCCCTCCTGCACTGCTCGCAACAACCCTACGGCACTGGGATCCTTGTCACGGCCCACCTGTCCAGGCCCCACACCCTGGAGGGGCTGGAGCTAAAGTCAGAACCCACTCCCACAGCGAGGAGGCCAGGCTCCTTTCTCGACGTGCATCCTGCCCACAGGTGAGGCAACCAATATGGCGGCCCTTGGGCCCAATGACCCAAGAAAGAGCGTCTGTCTTCCCAAAGCAGTCCAACGAGGCGGATTAAGGGAGCATCGGGCCGTTAACCATCTCTGACAAATTCTTAGGCTTTTACCTTCAAAGACAAAGAAATCAAAGAGCTGCTTCTTTTCTTTTTTATTCCCTTTGCTAACATCCAAAAGGCCAAAGCGGTCTTTTGAGGATTCCTCATCCAGAACCTCTGCTTTCTACTTCACAGGAAGGACAGGGCACGCAGAGGGCTCAACCTGGTACCAAGTTCAGGTCTTGCCCACAGATGGGTCAGGCCGGGTCCTGCTCCTGGACGGCCCTGCGTATGGCCAAATTTGTCCCCTTTAAGTCCCTGAACCAGATCCCACGCTCGGAGTCAGAAGCTACGACCAAGAAAGTCACTAAGGACATCCCGCAGGGGGACAGCAGCCTGCGGCCGACTCGTATTTGGAGAAGGGCACGGAGGTCAGGAAGATTCAAAATGAGAAACCGAAGCCCTCCGGGAAAACAATCAGGAGAGACACAGAAGGAGACGTGCTGGTCTATGCCAGTCACCAGGGGGCAGCCCGTGATGGGCGGAGGGCTCCTGCCGCGAAAAGGAGGCCGGGGCATCTGGAGGCCACAGCCCTGCCCCGGTCCCGTGTCACTGGCCTCCGTGCCCTGAGCGGCCCGGGAACTACCAGGGTGTCCATGCTGGGCCCTGAGGTGACGATGAGTAGGGTCCCCTTCACTGACCACAGCAGGTAGAGCGCGAAGAAATGCCCCCCCCCCCACCCCGGACAGTAGAGGCCAGAGCGGGAAGGAGGAAAGGAGGGACGGGAGGTCAAGAGACTCTCCGATAAGCAAGGGAAAGGGCCGCCAAAGCGAAGGCAGAGAATTGTGTCCCGGCCCCGCGGTGAGCCCAACACGCGATGTGTGTGTGAGGTTCCAAGAACCGGGAGCTGCCGTGGCAGGTGCCTCCCGGGACACGCAGCGAGAGCCTGTGCCGGGGGGAGAAGGCAACGCGGCCACACAGCCAGGACGGACGTGGGGTGCTTGGCTGCAACCCAGGGAGGCGGTGCACCCAGGGCCAGGGGAGAGGCGAGCACCAAGCTGGTCTCCAGCAGAGGAGGAGCTGGATTCGGACGCAGACCCCACACTCGTGATCCCACGCTGCTTCACACAAACGCGACAATGCGCGCTCCTCCCGGAGACCGTTCCAGGCCCAGCTTCCGCCACCCCCACCCCTGTGCATGCGTGCACGCGCTCACGCCCACCCCCACGCACACACAGTCCCCCTCACTCCCAAGAGCGGCCAAGCTGTTCCGTGCCGACAGCGCCCCTCAGTGCCCAGTAGAAGGGCTTCTGACCTGACGCCTCTCCAAGCCCAGCCATCTCCCTACCCAAGGGCCTGAGAAATCTAACAGCGGCACAGGCCACAGACCTACGCTTTTTTAATTTCTTAATGTTTATTTATTTTTCAGAGAGAGAGAGAGACAGAGACAGAGCACGAGCATGAGAGAGAGGGGCGGACACAGAATTTGAAGCAGAATCCAGGCTCTGAGCTGTCAGCGCAGAGCCCAGCACGGGGCTCAAACCCACGAACCGTGAGAGTGTGGCCTGAGCTGAAGTCGGACGCTTAACCGGCAGAGCCACCCAGGCGCCCCCAGACCTACGTTTTTAAACAGGATGGACTCAGGCTGGATATGGTCTTATCTGCAGCAAAAAACAGCACTGGTAACACCTAAAGCCTTCTGTGGTACCCAGGCGTCCCCTTCAGACCCCTCGCAAAGCCCCCTTCTACCGCCATGGCCTCCTCTAATTAAATCTGGATTTTTTCCTCAAGCACCAGCTTCCAAAATTGATAAAATCGTTGTTTATTCTTTTGAGCGCATCTGGCTCATTGAAAGTCATATTACAGTCATTTCCTTCTGCCTCTGCAAACATAGCCTCCTCGCTCCCACCACGAGTTAAAACGCACCCTGTCTCTCTCTTGCCAGCTCATCCGAAAGAGCATCGTTTCCGAAAGAAAATGCACGTCACGTTCTAGATGACAGACATTCAACGACACCCTCAGTCCGCGATCCATTGGCGTCCTTAAAACTTCTGAACGTTCTGGCGTCCTGTTCTTTTACTTGTTTGTCCTCTAATTTAGAAGTAAAAGAGACCAAAAAAAAAAAAAAATCACATTTCAGATGGATCGTGGCACGAATCTGAGCAAAACACAGCTCTACGAAACGTTCACAAGGCAGCACATAGAGGAATAAGGGGACAAAGCCCCCTCCCTCGGACCCAGCGCTCTTCGGGTGCCGAAGAGCTTTCTTAACGCGGGATCTGATGTGAACTCCCGCAGCAGCCCCCGGCCAGGCGTTCCCATCCCCACTTTACAGACGGGACAACAGAGGCTCGGAGAGAACGAGACACAGGACTGAAGTCTCCAGGATGTGGAGCCGGTGCTGAAACCAAAGGCTGAACAAATCATTGAATACGTGAAAGAGACAATTATCAAAATGCCAGAGTCAGACGTGGGGCGGGGGGGGGGGGGGGGGGGGGGGGGGGGGGGGGGGGGTGGTTCACAC
>NC_064811.1:3930591-3934419 GCF_023721935.1 Panthera uncia
GGGGGGGGGGGGGGGGGGGGGGGGGGGGGGGGGTGGTTCACACCAGCTGCTCCCATGAGGCAACCCTGTTGAGACAGACATGGGTGGGGTCCTCTCTGAGGATGACCAGGGTCGCTGCTGATGCCTGAGGGTCAGCAGGTGCCCCCTTCTAGGGTGGCTCGGTCGGTGGAGCATCCAACTGTCAGTTTCAGCTCAGGCCGCGATCTCACGGTTCGTGAGTTCGAGACCAGTGCGGGGCTGGCTCTGCACGGACAGTGTGGAGCCTGCTTGGGATTCTCCCTCTCTCTCTCTCTCCCTCTCTGCCCCTCCTCCACTCACTCTCTCTCAAAATAAATAAACCATAACAACATTTAGAAAAAAAGAAAAGAGAGGCGGTGTCCCTTCTGAAGGAGAGTTCTGTACACGTGGCCGGAAAGCCAGCGGAAGGACGCGGACTTTCTCCGATAACAAGATAAAAACTGTTTTAAGCAGGAACCCCTGGATGACAAGCTTTCACCGGATTCTGAAAAGACCATCTATTTTTATTGCGATCAATGTTGTTAACGTTGGATTTCCTACAGAAGAAAATGAAAACGGCCCACGTTACCTGCCGCCTGTCAGAAACTTCACGTTCTGTTTCCGTTCTCGGCTGGACTCGAGGCCCCAACTCCTCCCACGCCTGCACCAATGACTAAAAATAGCCACCACGACCGAGGGGACAGCCGCCGACGGCAGAACCAGAGCCCGTCCGGCTCGCCCCAGGGGAGCCGGCCCATTGTCCCCAGACCTGGGGACTCCGGCTAGAAAACACAGAAAACACTGCTGCCTCTCACTCCGGGGGAACGTGAGACCACGTGAAACACGCCTCCGGTGGCCAGCTGAGGACACGGATGCCCCCTCGCCCACTTCTGGCCCTGCACCCCACCGCCTCCCGGCCTCCTCTCCTACCAACAGACTCTGCTGGGCCTTGCCCACACTGACACGCTCCTGCCTCAGGGCCTTTGCCCTTGCTTCCTGCCTGGGCTGCTGGGCCCCAGATGCTCACGTGGCTCGGTCCCCCGATTCCCTCACAGGACTTCTCAAGAGCCACCTCTGTCCTCTGGCCACTGCCCTAAAGTGTCAGCCACCTCCGCCCTCCTTCCCCACCCACTGCACACCGTCCCACAGGTGGATGTGGCTGAACGTGCACAGGGACGTTCGCCCATCTGTGCGCATACGGCAAGCCTCTTCTCCACTAGGATGTCGGGAGAAGGGATTCCACGTATTTCGGCCCCTGCTTTACCGCTACAGCGCCTGGAACGGTGCCCGCGCACCACAGTGCCCGGTAAACACTTGGGAATGCACGCACGCTCTTTCGGGGCTTGGCAACACTCACAGGAGATGTGTCACAGGGGCTCCCGCCGGTCTGTGCGTCAACCCCCGGCACGGCCGCACGACGGCTCGGGGCCCACCTGCCTTGAGAATCTGCCCTCGGGATCCGGACAGAAGGGGGTCTCTCACCTTGGCAGCAAATCCAAGGGACTCTGCCCGCTGAGCGCTCACGAATACGGCCCTGACAGACCCCAAGGGGCACAGTCTCTCCCTGCCTGCCCCCAACCAGGACCTGGCCTCACAACAGCCACTCGAGCAGCCAGCATGGACCCGATGGTCTGGGGGCTCGGCCAAGGGCTCACCGCCGCCCTCCTCGGAAGCTGAGCCCTCGGGGGCCTGGTTACCCAAGCACACCTCTCGTCTTCCCGATGAGGGGCTCCCATGCACCCCACCCTGGGTTCACCGCACCGGAGTCTTCTCTGGGCCCCTCCCTCCAGCTCTCCAGGCCGACCGCTCCCTGTTCCGGCACATTCCAGACCTTCTCCGTGCTGTTCCTGCTGCCTGGGGTGCACCGTCTCCTGAGGGCGCCGGGGGAGTCTCCCCTCACCTCGGGGGGCGGGGGGGCTGGGACCACACCTATCTCTGGCCTGTTCATCTCCACCAGGGAGCAGTGGTGAAGTGCAAGTCACACACCAGACTCCCGCGTTCAGATCCCAGCCTTGCTGCTCTCCGGACGGGGAGCCTCGGGCGAGATCTACCCCCCCAGGACCTCACTTTCCCCACGCACACACAGCTGACCGCAGCGGTAGTGCCGATCCCACGTCGTCGTCGCGGATGAACCGATCTGGCGCTTACCGCCGCAGCAACCCCCACCCCTCCGCCCCCACCGGGTCCTGCCATGGCCACACAGCCGTGTCCCCTTGGGACCCAACGCTCCCCAGGGGCAGAGACGTTGACAGCCTTGCCCAGGCCTGCCCCCGACGCCCAGCCCCCACCCCCACTGGTGCTGACAGTCCTCCATTAAGTGGGATTGAGCTGAGTCCCTGCCTACAGATGGGGGGGGGGGGCCCGCAGCGACCCCCCGGCAGGATGAAGGAAGGGCCGGCTTCGGCTCGGCGTGGGGCCTGCCACCGAAATGGCAGCAGCTGGCGTGGGCAGGGCCCCCCACCCCCATTATGCAAAGCCCCAGCCGCCGAGGGCTCGGATTGAAATGTCGGAGCTGAGCGGGAGTCTAAAGGTCACGGACCACGAGGCTTGGCAGGGAAGCAAATTAAGAGCTCGGGACCAGAACCCCGGGGGGCTGTAGAGATGATGAAAAGAAAAAATCTGCCATCCCGGGCTGCCGCGGGGAGTGACATAATGAAGCCGGCACGCCACGCCCGGCTCACTGAGCAGGGCTCTCGGGGGCCAGGGCGCCAGGCCGCGGGGCCCCAGGGGGCCTGGACGGCACCTGCAGAGGATCTCACCCGGAACGGGCAGCGCGCTGGCTCGGACCTCCGCAGCCTCCGCCGGGACACCCCTCTCCGCACTGTGCTCCGTGGCCGGGCGGGACGGTGATCCCTCCCGCCGCCCCCTCCAAAGGCCGCCCGAATCACGGCTTCCCAGATGTAAGCCGCCTGCAAATCCCGGGGTCTGGTCAGGGTCCGGAAGGGCCAAACGTCCTCATGTCTAACAGAGCTGGCTGAGCCAGACCCTGTGAATAGTGGGGCTGCATAAAACCAGCCCCACGTGCCTCGGCTGCCCGTGATCCAGTCCAAGCCCCTCTCCGGCATCACGCCCCACCCCAAGAGCCCTGCGTGCCCACGCTCCGCCTGCCTGGGTCTCTCCCCATCCCCAGGGCACCACACGTCGCCCACGCCGTGCCCTCGGCCTGCAGCACCTTCTCTGCTGACGACCCAGACTATGGGAGTCATGCCCACCCTGAAGGTGGAAAGGCCACCTCCACTATGAAGCCTTCAGATCCTCTCCCACTAGAAGGAATGAAGCTCTCCGTCTTCTGTGTCCCTCCAGATGCTGGCTGGCCACTTTTGCAAGATGATTCACTACCTGCATGGTCACTTTGGGCCTTTCTCCTTCATTAGGCCGTCCTGGGCACCTGGATATCCCCAGTGCACAATACAGTACAGGGGTTCCATAAATGTTTCCTGAGTGAACAGAGAAGTGGGTGGATGTATGAATGAAGGAACATGAGAACAGATGGACAGATAGGACAATAGATGGATGGATGCATGAATGGATGGATGAATGACAGGGGGATGGATAGATAGATCGATAAACAGGTGGATGATGGATGGACAGAAGGACAAATGGTTAGATGGACCGATATTGGATGAATGCATGGATAGATGTTGAATAGAGGATGAATGGATGGATGATGGATGGGTGGATGGATGAGTGGATGGATGGATGAGTGGGTGGGTGGATGGGTACATGGAGGGGTGATGGATGGAGGGATGAATGGATGGATGGTGGTCGGATAGATAGATGGATGGGTGGGTGCATGGAGGGATGGATGGGTGGGTGGAAGGATGGATGGAT
>NC_064811.1:3934519-3948866 GCF_023721935.1 Panthera uncia
TGGGTGGGTGGATGGAGTGATGGATGGATTTTGGATAGAGGATGGATGGATGATAGATGGGTGGGTGGGTGGATGGATGGATGAGTGGATGGATGGATGGATGGATGGATGGATGGTGGGTGGGTGGATAGATAGATGGATGGGTGGGTGGATGGAGGGATGGATGGATTTTGGATAGAGGATGGATGGATGATGGATGGACAGATGGATAGATGTTGGATAGATGGAGGGAGGGAGGACAGGTAGGTAGGTGGATAGAGGACTAGACGAATGAAGCAGGTGTCTGTTTCCTTCCTACACGAGCATGATGACACTGTTCCTGCCCTAAGTCATCACACACTTGAGCATGAGAACATCATGTAAATTTAATGCTCGCAGCCTTGGCAGAAGCTCTTAGTACATTTCTCAGCCCTCGAGTGACCAGCAGCTGCCCTCTGTGCCCTGAAGATGAGCCAAGTAAGGCTTGGTTTGGATTATGACAGGAGGAACTCTGAGCAAGTTATGAGAAAAGGAACTTACAGACATCAATGCTGGGAGGTGGTGACCTTCCTCACCAGGGACCTTCTCTGGGAAGAAAGGCCAATTCTTTTTTTCTTTTCTTTTTTTAGAAAGAGAGAGAGAACAGGGAGGAGGAGCAGAGGGAAAGAGAGAGAGAGAGTCCCAAACAGGCTCCATGTTCAGCATAGAGCCTGACATGGGGCTCAATCCCACGACCCTGGGATCATGACCTGGGCTGAAATCAAGAGTCAGACAGATGCTCTACCGACTGAGCCACCCAGGTGCCCCAGAAAGGCCAAGTCTAACAAGATGGCAGCTGTCTTTCTAGAAAGGCTCTAGAGCCACTTGGGTAAGAGGGTGGATACCTTGAGGCCCTTCTGGTTCCAAGACGGGGGCTGGGGGGGAGGAGGGGCAGCAAACACATCACTTCAGCCAGGTGTCAGGGAAATCTTCAGGGAGTCAGGCACCGCAGGGTGGGAAGGATTTTGCTGTGTGAGAATAAGGAGAAGGAGAACATATTCTGGAGAAAGAAAGCAGTGCAAGAAAACAGGGCCATCCTGGGAGGAGAGGCTCTGAGCAGCACAAAACACCCCCGATGCCCAGAAAGCAGAAGGGACATCCCACAGGCAGAGCCAGCACGGGTCTAGAAGTCAAAAGGGACAAAACTATGGGAGCCACAGGGCCTAAGGAGCTCTGTCACGGACAAGGCCACAGCGAGGGGCAGGCCTCACCTCAGAGCCCACTCAGGGGCCAAGGGCAGGCAGCCTGGACTGCAGGCGCGGGTCGTTCCAGCCCTGACCTGACCAGCAGTGTCCACGAGGGGAACTAGCAGCCTGCTGAGTGTGTGCAGGGGCCACAGGACCCTCCCTTGTTCTGGTGGTCGTCATGACCCCTGGCACTAAGCAGGGCAGTGTTTTCAATGTCTAGAACTCTGGTGACAGCCCTGTGCAGTGGGGACTGTCACCCCACCCTAAAGATGAGAGAAGGGAAAGTGCAAGCCACGGGCCCCAGTTACAGAACCAGTACGTGATAGAGAGTCTGAGCTGGTTCTGGGCTGCCACTGGGCTCCGAGTCAGGGGCTCCCCACAGCACCTGCACCCAGCTGGTGGCTGAGAGTGTCCCCCCTAAATTCACGTGTCGGAGCCCTGACCCTCAGCCCCTCAGAACATGACTGTATTTGGAGACGGGGCCTTTAAAGTGGTAATTAAGGTACATGAGGTCACACATGTGGGTCCTTATCCGATCTGACCGGTGTCCCATAGCAAGAGGACACGGACACACACAGGGATGACCACGTGAGGACACGGGGAGAAGACAGCCATCTACGCACCACAGAAGGAGGCCTCTGCCCACACCGGGATCCCACACTTCCGTCCTCCAGGCCCAGGAGGGAATGCATGGCGGGTGGAAGGCCCCAGACAGTGGCACTGGGTTACAGCTGCCCCAGCAAACTAATAAACATCACCCCTCCTCTCCCCCTCCTGGCTGTCTCCAATGCCCCCTGTCATCCTGTTTCCCTGCAGGACTGGGGCCCCCAAAAAAAGAGAAAATGAAGCTATCACACCCTCCCCACTCACCCCACCCACAGAGCCCATGGGTCCCTCCAGGAGCTTGGGCAAATCCCTGCACCAGCAGGTTCTAGAAGACGAGACAAGAGCCCACGGCGACAAACGGGTAGTTAAGGCCCTCTGCATGGGGACACGGGCGGGGTTCTGTCAGCTGCAGAGGCCCCGGGAAAAGAGTCAGGACAGAGAAGAAAGTGACAGGGGCAGGAGCAGCGGGGGGGAGGGGTGGGGGGGGGTGGGGAGCTACCGGGAAGTCCCACACCTGCGGCCATACCGCCAAGAGGGGCACCCAGCCACAGCACGTCTGCAGGGGGTGACAGTGTCCTCTACCCCCCCTGCTCTCCAGTGGCCCACTTCCCTGTCAAGACACCTCCAAAAGTGAGGTTTTCTAGAGAAATCGAGAACCAAGTGGAGTTTTTATTTTAATTTTTTAATATTTATTTTTATGATGTACTTTGAGAGAGAGAGAGAGAGGAAGGAGCAGAGAGGCAGGGAGAGAGAGAATCCCAAGCAGGCTCCCACCATCAGCACAGAGCCCGACGCGGGGCTCGAACTCACGAGCTGTGACATCATGACCTGAGCTGAAGTCGGGACGCTTAACCCGCTGAGTCACCCCCGGCGTCCCTCACCGTGGAGATTTTCAAACATGGCCCCAAATCATCCCGCTAGATGGCCTAGGTCCCCTCCCCTTAAATCTGGACAGGCTTCTGACGGATTGTTGGTATGAATGACCCGGCGAGACCCCTAAGGCTGTGTTCCCAACGCTGAGGCCACCGTGCCTGGAGAGGCTGGGACAGGCCCACGGGCAAGGAACACGGGAGAAGCCCTACTGTCCTGGACCACCACAGATGGCGGTGCGCCCCATCTCTGCCCCCTCCCGGGACCAGACCCAGCACATGCAAGGTCCCCCCCGACCCCAGATGACTCCCATGCTGGCCGGGCCACATCCAAGAACAAGCAGAAAGAGGTTCAAGGAGACAATGCAACATACACCCTGTCTCCTTCCAATTCAGCAGACCATGGTCACGGCCCATTCTGGGCTGAGAGCAGCGTCAGGTGTGGGGCACACGAAAATGAAGACACCTGGGTCCCACCGTCCAGCGTGGGATGAAATGTGTCTGCAGCAAAGCACCAGTGTGAGCAGTCAGTATGAGCAACTCTGGCTGGGGCAATCAGGAAAGGCTTCACGGAGGAGGCAATAATTTTAGTAGGGTTTTAGAGGATGAACAGGAGTCTGCCAACGTATTTCGTACAATTGGATCATATTCTCCTTCTCTCCCTGCCTCCTTCTCTTTGAATCATTTTAAGGAATGTAGCACTCAAACACCATTCCCCATAAGGTGGAGGGAAGACTGGTCTCCTTACCATCATTCAGAGGAAACCTCAAAGCAAAGAGGTCAAACGTCTTGCCCGAGATAGAGATGCCACTGATGAAATCAACACGTAAAGAAGCTCAGGGCCCTGGGATCTGCCCATCTGGCCCCCTCAGGTTGGGGGACGGGATCGGAGCCTCAGGACCGTCCTGAAGGGGAAGTGGGGGTGGAGGGGACGATCCCCAGTCCCCCCGCCCCGATTTCACCCCTCTGCCTCCCCCAGCCAGGACCACCACGATCGATCACCAAGTGTGAGCGGGGGAAATGGATCGAAGCCAAAGACCAGAAAGTAAGGATTCTCAGGCCAGCTTCCCTCCTCACACCCCACCCCACTCACCACAAAATAGTAAAGCTGATTGCGTGTTCCTGTTTGCGGCCTTAATGGTGCACTTGCCTTCACGCTCGAGGCTCAAGGAGGCAGATGTAGAGGAGATTAGACATCGGCAGACCCGCCTTCCCAGCCAGGCTCCCGGGGCCGCCCCTGGGGCTGAACCCCCAGGGTTCAAGGTGAGGAACCATCTGGCCACAGCCTGGCTTCGCAGGAGCTTCCGGCCTCCCAGCAGGTGGGGCTGAATCAGCTTCCTGCTGGTGGTACCTGGGCCCCCCCAACCCCCTCCCAGCCCTCCCCACCAGCCCAGGGGGTCCCACCTCCTGCGGCATCCACACTCTCTTTGCACGGCTGTCCTAATCTGCTGAAACGATGAATAACGAGATCAAACAGCCCTCGGGTTCCCGCTCTGTGCTCGCAGGCATCAGTAATCCCATTGAACAGATGAGAAAGCAGAGGCCCGGGGAAGTTCCCCGCCACACATGCGGCTTAAGAACCGAGTCCCACGGACTCGTAAACGCGGAGAATGGACGGGGGGGCTGATGGCGGAGGCGGGGAGGAGGAAATGGGTGATGGGCGTTGAGGAGGGCACTTGGGATGACCACTGGGTGGTGTATGTAAGTGATGAGTCATGGGAATCTACTCTCGAGGCCAAGGGCACACTGCATACTCTACGTCAGCTAACTGGGCGATAAATTCTACTTTTAAAAAATCATTAAAAAAATTAATTAAGAAAAAAAGAACGTGACTCCAGAGTGAGGTGGCCGCGGTCAAATTCCGGGGCTGGCCACCGAGCTGTGTGGCCTGCTGCAAGTTACTTAACCTCTCTGTGCCTCGGCTCTTCCATCTGCAAACTGGGTGAGAACAGTATACCTGCCTCGGGACCCAATGAGTTCGTGGAGCCCTAGCCCAGGCCTGCGGCCACAAAGCGCTGGGTGCTCGTGTGCTGGGGGTGGACGAGGAGAACCCCGCTCCGCCTCGGGACGCCCCACGTCCCTCCACCTGCGGACACCCCGCTTTCCGGCCCCCCTCTGGTGGGATCCTCTCCTCCCTGCCCAAAGACCCTCCAGGGAGGATCAGCTAAACCTTCGCTGTAACAAGCCTTTCGAGCCGCAGCCCGGGGTCGAAGGGCCCGTCCCGCCAGAGGCCACACCCGGAGTCTCACACCCGGCAGCCCAGCCCGCCTGCCAGGCGGCCACCGCGTCCCTGCTCCCCCACGGGCAGGCACGCAGCTACAGGGGGCGGGAGCAGGGGTCCCGCGTTCCCGCCCGCCTCTTCCCTGCTGCCAAACCGAGTTGAGTTGTCCACGGAAACCAGGGGCCCACGCAGGGGAAGCCTCGGGTCCCACGGAACCACGGTCGCCCCAGGACACTGGCATGACGACGCCTGCCCGAGCCTGTGCCTGTTTAGGGGGAGGCGGGGGGGCCTGGAACCCCGGCCCCTGAAGTCCAAGTCACTCCTGAGTCAGCCCCGTGACCCCGCTGACCACGACACTCAGAAAGCTTCCAAACACCAGACAAAACAGCGTGAAGGCTCAGCTGGGCAAGCAATAAAAGCCTTAGTTAAGCAGAGACTCCTGCATTTCTGTTTCAACCTTTCAGCAAAACCCTGGCAAGGATGCGGGCAGGAGGAAGGCCACCACAGCCGCTGTGAGATCACAGAAGCCTCTCCGGGCTTCGTTCCCTGCAGAATGGCCTCTAACACACGCAGGCCGCAGCCCCAACAGCTTCGCCCACACCAGAAGCCGTGCAGATGGAGGCCCCAGGAGCCAGAGGCAGGAGTCTGCAGGCCGTGCCCCTGTGAGGTTCCCCGCTCCGCCCATCCCCTGGGGGGACCACTCAGCTCCCCCCACCTCCCCCAGACAAAGCGTCTGCCTGCTTTCCAGCCACTGGGACTTCGCACGAGCCGCCCCCCCACCCAGCATTCCAGAGCGGGCCACGGGCCACGCACACATCCTCCAGAAAGTCCTTCCAAGCCCAGCCCTTCCTGGGAAGGGCCCACGTAATGCCTGTATTTGTCACTTAATCACACGCTAGGCATGCTGTGGTTCTGGGGTGCACGGTGGATCTTTCTGGAAGACATCCACATAACTAGTATGTTGGAGGTTCCTGACTTTTGACCTGGTGGCTCCCTCTCAGCAAATTTGTCCTAGAAAACCATCAGATACACGGACAGAGTTACATCAGAGGGTGCCGATTTGGTTAATGCGTGAAAATGTAATCATTTATAGTAAAAAACGAGCATCCTTCCAGGGGTACGATTGGAAAATGGTAAATGATGGTACGGTCACCCCTAGTTTCTTTCTTTAATGTTTATTTTTGAGAGAGACAGAGGCAGAGACAGAGAGAGCAAGCGGGCAGGGGCAGAGAGTGGGGGCGGAGGCAGAGGCTCCGAAACGGGCTCCAGGCTCTGAGCCGTCAGCACAGAGCCCGACGCGGGGCTCGAACTCGCGAGCCGTGAGATCACGACCTGAGCCGAAATCGGACGTTCAACCAACTGAGCCACCCAGACGCCCCCAGTCACCTCTAATTCTTAAAGGACTTTCACCGACGTAGGACAACGCTTGCCACTTAACGTTAGTTGCACCGAGAGCCCCGAACTCCAAAGCACGGTTCTCGTCCTCACGCAGAAGCAACACGGGAAGGGAATGGCCAGAAGGCTAGACGCTTACCTCCGAAATAGGGGGTTATTGGTAACGGTGGTTTTCTTTTTTCTTAGACCTTTCTTCTTGCAAGGTCAAAAACGAGCATGGGTTCCATCCTGAATCAGAACACACACGGTCTTTGTGTCTGGCTCTCCGTGAGCGCCACGGTCTCAACGCCCATCCATGTGGCGGCGTGTGTGAGCGACTCCTTCCTTTTTATGACCCAACAGTATTCCTCTGTGTGGACGTGAGCCGTGCTGCTTCCCCATTCACTGGCTGAGCAGGCATCGGGGTTGCTGCACTTTGGGAAATTACGAATAACGCTGCCACAGACATCGGCGTGCAAGGGTGTGGGGGGACAGAGGTATTCCTTTCCCTGGGGTGCGCACATCGCAGGAGGGACGTGGCTGGGTCACGTGGCACTGCCCTCCCTTCTGTCCCGCACATGTGTCACACTCATTCCCGGCTCAGACCCGCAATGCCTCCCCCAGGTCTTGCCTGGCAATTTGCTCAAGCATCCCTGACCTGCCCCCAACCCCCATCACCTGTAGGTCATTCCTTGTTTGAGGTTCTCCGTAGCACTTAGCACTGTCTGAATTGACTTAGCTGTTTTTTTAGGCGTTGTGTCCCTCTCTCCTGCTAAAGTATACGCTCCATGAAGGCAGTAATGACGGTCACCACCACCAAGCACAGGGCCGGAGGCTCAGAGGATACTTAACACGGACGTGCTTAATCAAGTCAGATCAATCTGACGTGCTTAATTAATCTGACGTGTCTCAGGCCACACAGCCTGAGACAGGACTCTCGCAGGGAGGCGAGCCTGGGGAGCTCATTCAACACGCGGACGCCAGGCCCACCCCGCTAACCCCCACCCAGGACACCCGAGGTAGGTTCCAGCCTGCCTTCCTACCAAGCTCCCCCAGGAGGGTCTGAGATACACAAAGTTTGGGCGTAATTCTTGAAGGATATCAGTTCAGCAGCTCAGAGGAAACCAAAAAGGTGGTAATATGTGCCCATAAGGGCCTGCAGACATCTGGTCGACCCCAGGGGTGCACCCAGCTCTGCGGCGTGAAAGAGAAAGTCAGTGTGATCAGACGCGTAAGTGGGCGCCCCCATCGAGCTGACGCATTTGCCCACGTAAGTAATTATGATTTATTGAACAGCATTCTGCTTATTAAAGCCTTCTTCTCTCTCCCTTCCTCTCTCTCCCTCTCTCTCTCTCTCTCTCTCTCTCTCTCTCTGACAAATCACTGGGGCATTACTCCGTTTTGAAAAATCATTCCTTTTTTAAAAAAAAACTGTGTGGGTGCTGCTTAATTAATCATTTACTTTCTACAGCAACTTGGAAACATAAAAGAAATTAAATGTGCAGTGTGCTGAAACGATTTGTCGGAAATTTCACGCCAACCCACCCCCTAAATCACTTCCCACAGCATCCAAACGTGCGCTTGGGAAGGAGCCCGAAAACAGAGCAGCGTCCGGGCTCCGGGAAGGCCATAGGAGCACATGACTCGAGTGTCTCCACAGGGACGCCCCAGACTGGGGGGGCCTCCGCTGGGCCCTCTCCTCCTGAGCCGGACAGCAGCCCACCCCTTGCCGAAATCAGTCCCTTCCAGTCCCTTCCCGGGAAGGGCTGGGCTTGGGAAGGGCTTTTTGGAGGTTCTGTGGCTTGGCCTGTGGCCCGTGGCCCACTCTGGAATGGCGGTGGCGGGGGGTGGGGGTGCTGCTTGTGCGAAGTCTTAACGGCCGGAACGTGGACACCGAGTAGGTATTTCCAGAACATCGATCTGAAGGGACACCAGCGTCTCGGCCTGCCTGGGACGTGTCTCCCCACGTGCACTGCGAGGCCCCAGATGGCGTTTCACGGACTCAAACACGGGCAGACGCATTCTGCATCAGAGAGGAGCCGTGACATTTCTATCAGGATTAATATTCACACGATTAAAGGGTTGCCTTCTCGACCTTTACCATCGTGTCCCCGCTGGGTTCAGAGATTTGGAAACACACACAGAGTCTGGAATCAACCTTTAGTTAAATACGGACAAGGTATGAAATCGTTTTTAAATTCCCCAATCTCATATTTCCATCCCACGCACCGAGCAGCAAAATAGTAGAAAGAATACGCGTTATGTTTAACAAGGGACAGCATTTTAAAAGTCTTCAATCTCTTGAGAGAGGAATTATTTCAGTGGGCTGAAACCGATGTCTATAATTAATATCCACGAAAAGTTGAACCCAAGGAAAAAAACTTTTTCAGGCTAAAAATCCTCATGTGATTTCTAGGTAATTAACAGTTTGGGCTCCACCATGGTAAAAATAGGCTTCGCCCTGAAACTAATTTTCTTTCTGGCTACCAAGGCCATTCTTGCAGGGAGGGAGGAGAAGAAAGCTATTAGAATCCATTTACGGAGTGCAAATAGGAGGCGAGGCAGGGCCGAACAGGAGGTGAACCCGCCAGGCACCGTTAGAAGCCGGGGATCTCCTTGTTCAGATTTCCTTAATTGTTTAATCCGACCTCCTGCCTCAGCCAAGTCGTACGGCTCACAAACCTGCAAAGATGACTTCTGCTCCTGGGGGGCCCTCCTGGGGGCCCAGGGGCTCGGCCGTGCCCGCCATTCGCACACGTGCAGGTGGGGAGGCCAGGCCTCCAAGAGATGCCACGGTCCGCCCGACATCACTCAGCTAACCAGCGGGACGGGCAGGCCGGGGACCCTGTTCACCACGACCCCAGCTCAGCTTAGCTGTCCCCTCTGCAGGGCCCTCAGCCCTCCCCAAATCCCTCAAGCCTCACCATCGTAAAACCTGTGACCGTCGAAAAGTCTGGCACCCCCCCCCCGCATCCCCTGTGAGCCCTGCCTACGTCCTCCAGGCTCCTGCAGGCAGAAGCCCCCCCCAACAACAACAACCCTCCCTCATGGCTTCTTTCCTTGCACAGGATGCAACTGTTGGGCACTCTTCCTTCTCGTTCATTTATGCTGTCACACGTGCACATGCACAACTAAGTAACAGGTCACCTGTGAGCAGAAGCCACAGGCCCTGGGCAATTTTCTCAGGGGTGTGCAGAGCTCCCCTCCCCTCCCCTCCCCTCCCCACCCTGGGGAGCCACCTTCCATTTGCACCTGCTCAGTAGACATTTACTGATTTCGTATCGTTCGAAGTCGGCCAAACTTTGCCTCCAAGTGAAATAAAAACGTTTGTCTTAAGTAAAAGCACGCAGACTCAGCCGCATGGCATCCCCCAAACGGGTCTACCGACAGAAGGATGGGCCCAGAGGCCCAGCATCAGGCAACCTGGTTAGATGTGCTTGAAAAAGAGCTTTCCTCTCATTTATGTGCGACTCAAGTATGGACGCCTCCATTCACCCGTCCGTTCCACAGACGTTCACGGACACTCGCTGTACCTGAGGGCCACGGTGTGAGCAAGGCTGCGGGGTCCTCTGGGCCCCAGGGCGGGTGTCCTGGGAAGATGATGGAGGGCAGAATATCATGCACATCATGGTGGGGCCAAAGCAGGGGAGGCCCGCGGTTAGGAGGCCGCGCTGGGAGGTTCCAGGCCAGGTAGAGACGGTTCCAGGTGCAAAAGCCAGAGACGGACGGGGAGGGGGGGACCTGAGAACAGCTGGCCAGGTCTGCCGCATAAGGGCCAGGGGAGGCCCATGGGAGAGGAGGGCAGTGGCAGCTAACACCAGCCCCAAAAGATGCCCCTGAACCCAGAAACTGTGCACATGTTATCGTACAAGGGACTTGGCAGGTGGCGCTGAGAACCTTGCGTTGGGAGGTTGTCCTGGATGATCGGGATGGGCCTGTAGAATTCCAGGTCCTATGAGAGGGAGGCAGAAGGAGGTGTGACCCGGAGGGCCGTGTGACCCGGAGGGCCCTGTGACCGAAGCAGAGCTCAGTGTGGGGGGAGAGAGGGTGGCCATGCACCAAAGAACACCAGACACAGTCAGAGTCATGGAGATTTGACCACAGAGCAGAGGCCATGGGACGCAAGGAAGAGGCCACCAGCCAAGGAGTGTGGGCACCTCCAGAAGCTGAGAAACCCAAGGGATCAGATCCCCTCCCCGCCTGGAGCCTCCAGAAGGAACCAGCCCTGCTGACACCCTACCTGCAGCCCAGTGACACTGACCTTGGACTTGTGACCCCGAGAACCATAAGAGAATACACCTGTGTTCAGAGAATACAGCAGCCACAAGAGACATGGCCTTGAGCAAAGGGCCCCAGCCATAGACCCCAGCCCTCTGTCCCCCACCCACCACCAGCCGCCAGACAGACCCGTCCTGGGCGGGGTGGTTTCCCCTGCGTGGCCGAAGCCTCCCTCACCCCTGCTTTCCACTGTCTGCCATCAAGTGCAGGCAAAGCCTGGCCCCTCAGCAGGACCTCACCCCTCCCCACTCTCGGAGCAGAACAGACTCGCAGCCCAGAAACCCAAGCAGCAAAGGCAGGCGTCCTCACATCCGCCAGACAACCCGCTCCGCCTGGGGCAGCATCGTCTTCTTACTGCGACCCCAGCGCGGTGCTGACCTCAGCCACTCTCAGCAGCGACCAGACACCCTGGAATGTGCTGTCTCAGCAAGGGGTGAGCCTCCCATCCCTGGAGGGATCCCAAGCACCCTGGAAATGCTGAGACCCTGCGAGTCTATCCCAGGACTCCTCCTCGGCAAGATTCCGCTCACAGTAGGTGCCCACGTGAACGAATGAATGAATGAGTCCACACAAGAGCCTTCCCACCCGACAGCTGTCTTCTTGGCAGAGGAGCCGTGAGCAGGGGCTGGCTCCCTTCTCCGAAGACCAGAGGAGACCATCTGTGACTCACCTTCCCCTGCGGCTGCTTCCAGACACCCAGGGCTGGAGACCCCAAAACAAAGACACGCAGCCAACTCCCAAGAGGCAACAGGAGCGCGGGCGGCCCCCGGCTCGCTCCCTAGACGGAACTTCCCAGCTTGGGTAGGAATGTGAAATAAGAGCCCCAGAAGCCCGCGCCAGCCACCCCAACTCCTGAGATCACAGCCAGGGCTGGCTCGGGCGTCACACAGCCTTTCCCAGGGTCGGAGGCCCCAGGCTCTCGGGGGTCTCCATCCGGAAAGGGCGCAGGCCTGAGAGTACGCAGACCCCGCTCTGCCACTCACAGCCCTGGAGTCTGTTCCAACCGCTCAACCTCCCCAGGCCTCGGTTGATCCATCTGCAAAATGGGGCCGCCAGGCTCGAAGATTCCTCTCAACACCTGCATTAGATGATTTCACTCAGTGGCTCTTGGCTTCTCTGGGATGAGACTCTGGTGGCACACCCAAAGGCCCTGAAAGACGGAGATCACCGCTAACGGACAAGACCACTGGAGCCTCTGTCCCCAGGCCAGGACAACCGTGCTGTTCGGACCCCATTTCCCTGACCGCGTTCAGTCCACGTCACCGTCAGGCGCGGCCGCCTCCAGCCCTGCTCAGGCCGTCCTGTGGCTCGGGTCCAGGGCTCTAAGGCCTCTGCTGGGTGATGTCCACCTCCCCTGGCATTTCACCCCACGACCTGTCACCGCAAAGCTCCGGCCACCGGCCTCGCCACAGTGAATCCACGGGGCAGGCATTGTGCCCGATGACGCATCCCACACAGGATTGTCACAGGCCACGGGTCAGAGGCAGTGGGGGCCTCTTTCACTCATGAGCTCTGTGGAGTGGACATGGCCCCAGGCAGGGCTCAGCGGCCTTGGCCGGCCAAGGCTTGGGGCTTCAGCAGACAGTAAACCGTAAAAAGCGAGGTGAGGGAGGCTGTCTCAGCCTTGCCCATGTGAACGGAGACAGCTCTGTCACCTTTTCCGGTGGACATCGCACTGCCCAGAACAGACCCCTCTGGGAGTCCCGGCTTTGGGGGCTGGGGACATCATTCACGACGCTGGGTGTTCTCCCGAGGTGGGAGGAGGGCCCTCTGCCGACAAAGCCAGTCGAGACCCAAGGCTGCAGCTCAGCCCCTTCCAGAGCTTCCCCACCTGCCCTCCGTAGGGTCCCACCCAGAACTGCTCCCCCTGAGTCTCAGGCTGTGTGGGTCGAGGGTTGGGCTCGGGGTCTGGGCCTGGCACTCAGCATTTCAGCCCTCTGGCCGGGGTGAGGGGTGCAGGGCAGGCACGAGGGCCCCGGTAAGCGCCGGCAGCCTCGGTCTCCCACAGAGCCACGACCCGAGTGGGCTGTCGGAGAAGGAGGCGACCACACGGGGAAGCAGAGCCCAGAGGCAGAGCCGGAGACGGAGGGACCGTGCCTGGTGCGGGCGTTAGGGCCCCTGGAGCCAGAAGTCAGCACCCTGGGCTTCCCGTGAGCCTACGAGTCTCCTTTTCACTTAAGCTTCTTGGAGTCAGGTTACTAGGACTTGGAATCAAGAATCTTGCCTGACACACACCCTTCTGTGCACAGCATCATGGGAGCTACAGGGAAAGACAGGAAGCAGGAACACGAACACTCACAGAAACTTAAAGCTAAGCGGGAAGTTCTGACCAGTCGGCCGGAACAGTCAGGGGGGACCACATGGTGTGGACGGTCCGTCCCAGCAGGGGCCAGGAAGAGAAGAAGCCCCTGGGCGGCCAAGGGGTAGCAGGCAAAGACCTGAACGCTGTCGCCCCTGGGTCCCCGCACCCTGCCCCCCCCCCCGACCCCCCGCTCTGCCTTCGACCTCCTCCTCGGAGGTAGGGGGGAGGCGGGGACAGGACCTCCAGGTGGGGAAGCCATGGAGATTCAGGCCTCCGCACACAGAAGACCGGGAACGTGCTTGACAGAATTATGCGGAAACAGACGCCCTTCACCATCCACTTGAACCATGAAAGAGACGTGCCATTATCCTTTCTTCCAGGTGCAAGGAAGGGACTCAGGATTAGCCAACAGAGTCTTAGCCACTCACCTCGCCCCTCCACCCCATCGCACCGCCTCCTTCTCAATGGCCCGGTGGGTGGGACTTTCAAGAGGACGACCCACAGATCCACGCCTTTAAGTAGGCGCCACAACAACCTGGGGAAGTGACTGACCTGGCAGTGCCTACAGGCTTCTAGGCTCTTCCTCCCATTCCCAAGCCACCCGGATGCCCTCCCTCTCTCCTCTCCTTTCCCCACTGCCACCTCTGGGAAGCTCTCCAAGATTTCTCCAGGTGGGGAGACTCGGGGGAAAGGTTTGCTCCGTGCAGTACGAGGCAACCCAGAATTTACTCGCTGGAGAAAAAAAACGCAGACCCGAGAAATTTCCCGCACAGGTGAGTCTGCGGCCCCGACTCAGCCCTGCTGCAAACTTCCGGGCCTGCGGGAGAGACAGGAGCTCCCAGAAGAGTCCTGCGGGCACCGAAGTGTCGGCAGAGGGCTGACCACACCCCCCCACCCGGTGCCCCAAAATGCCGACGTGGTCCTAGGGCCCCCTTCCTGGAATAGACGGGCCCTGGGTGCCAGGCCTGGCGACCAGCGTTTGCTCGAAGTGTCTCAACACAGAGCCGTGACAGTATGACGAGGCGGGCACCGTGTCCCCCCGTCTAACAGGGGGACTCGCCTAGGAGAGGACAGGCAGCCCCGAGCACTACAGCCACCTTCCCGGGCACCCCTTCGAGGTCCAGAGTAGGACAGGAGTCCCCGGCTACGGAGAAGTCACCGGATAAGCACCCAGGAAGACGGGCCAGCTGGGGAGCTCTCCCCGAGCACCCCCTGCCACACGCAGCCCTGCAGTACCCCAACAGACCTCCGGGGAAATGCCACCTCCTCCAGGACACCCTCCCTCACCACCGACTCACACGTGCCCTTGCTTCCCCCTCCCCACTTAGGGACCCCCTCACCATGCATCCCTCCCACCCGTTCCTGCCCTGTGTCCCCAGCTCACCATCTGCTCCCCTCACTGAACAGGGACTAGGCTGTGTCCCCAGGTCATCTGTCCCTCTCACTGGGCAGGGACCAGGCTGTGTCCCCGGGTCATCATCTGTCCCCCTCA
>NC_064811.1:3948876-3950612 GCF_023721935.1 Panthera uncia
TCACTGGGCAGGGACCAGGCTGTGTCCCCAGGTCGTCATCTGTCCCCCTCTCTGGGCAGAGACCAGGCTTTGTTCGGCCACCTCACCCCACCCACCTGGCACAGGTACGGCCTGGACAGGCTCTCAATTCCTAGCTGTTGAAGCAGTGAATCAACCATTCCAAAACCGCTCTCCCAAACGCCCTGTACGGGAAGTACAAATTCAGGCCGAGCCCCACGGGTGTCAGTAAAACTCTCAGATTCGGAGACGAACGGGGGGTCGTCCTGGCACTCTGCCTTCCTCCCCTCACGCTGGAAACAAAGTCTGCCGGCTTTGGCATCGCGGTGAGCTTAGGAATCCAGCGAATCCCAGACCGGAAATGATCCCAAACTCACGCATCCGTGCTCACATGCCAGCCGGGGGTGAGGCTCGGCCGCCACTCTCGGGGGGCTCCACGGCTCCAAACATACAGCCGACCTGGGCCGAGCCCGGGGCCTGTCTCAGCCCCGCGAGCCGGGCTCACAGCTGACCCCACTCTCTCTAGGGCGGCCTCTGGCCCACTGCTCTGCCCAGGCTCAGCAGACACCCCCTGCACCCCAGACAACACCCCAGGGTGGGCCAGCCAAGCCCGGAGCTGGGAAGGGGTTAGAAGCCCTGGAGAAGGAGGCCAGTGAGGTGCAGGGTGAGGGAACGTGTCCCTGAAGGATGGGGCAGTGTGGCAGGGGTGAGGAGGGGCACCCTGAGCAGAAGTCGGTGACAGCACCCAGCCCAGCCCTTTCCATGTGCTGACCCTCTGCCCACAACAAGGTCAGGGACAGCCTCATCACCGCTTAAGGATGAGAAAGACAAAATTCCGTGAGGTGAGCAGCCGGCCGGGGTCACTCGGCCAGGAGGGAGCAGGGCGGAGGGGACACCCCAGGGGAGGGCCATGGCCTGAAGAGGGCCTGAGTGTGTTCGGGCAGGTGGGGGCCATGGGGCAGGTGGGGGCCAGGCCGTCGGAGTTGGAGGGAAGGCGGGGGGGGGCAGGTAGGCCCAGCCCCCACCCTGCCCTTCCCAAGCCTGGGCAGGCAGGGCCGGTGGGTCCACACAGCCGCCCGGCCTCTCAGAGCCTCCCCGTGCTCACGAGACCCCAGCCCGGGGCTTGGCCGCAAGCTCATCTATGGGACTAGAGAGAGGCCGCCGATGAGCAGGGGGATGAGGTGATTCATCCCGACAAAAATTCCAAGGACGCTGGCTTGAGATCAAGCCCAGCCCCCGGGTCTTGCTGGGCCCCAGAAGGACGCAGAGATGACAAACCTCTTGGGCGGCGGGGACTCAGGAGGAATAACGCACACGAGGGCCCTGTGAGAGCCACAGGCTCTCAACAGGTGGGGCTCCTGCCCCTGGCAAGTGACAGGTGCCTCACCCAGCCTGGGCAGCGTGCCGGGAGGCCAGCGAGCCTGGAGGCCAGCGGCCAGCCTCTGACGGCTGGGTCAGGAGAGTGGCAGCCTGGGTGCAAAGTGAGCAGGGTGGGCGGGCACATGGCAACGGCTAGATAGAGAGCCTTATCCCGGGGTGGGGGCCTCTGGGTACTCACAGGATGTGAGTGCACCTGTCCCCGGAGCCACTGCACCGCCCCCCCGGCCACCCTCCCCCAGCCGCCATATTCCCACGGCTGGCGTCCTTGCCCGTGTGAGGCTGAGAGCCAGGCTGGGCAGGGGGTTTCTGCTTCTCTGGTCCTGTAAGCCTAGAACAAAGCCTGGCACACGGGGAGGGGG
>NC_064811.1:3950622-3955513 GCF_023721935.1 Panthera uncia
CCCCCCGACCCTCCTTTGTGCCCCGTCCTGTGCAGAGGCTGGACCTCATCCGAGGATCCCATCCCACCTCCCCGTCCTCGGCCTCCAGGTGGGATCAGCCAGGGTGAGACAGGAGGCAGGAAAGCTGAGCAGGGGTTCGTCTGCCACCTCCCAACCTGCTGCAGACGGGGGTCACTGCGCCCCACTCCCCTCTTCTGGAGCCTCGGCCACCACCCGCTCAGGTCCCGCCCTCCACCCCTGCAGGCGGTAGTGGCTCCCCGCCCTGTGCCTCACCTGCCCTGTGGGTCCCCCACCCCCGTACATGGGGCCTTCCTTAGTGCCCTTCCCGCCGTGCCCCTCTGGAGTGGGTCACACAGTGGCCCCAAAGTGACAGGCCCACAGCCCGACCCCTGCAACCCATGATCGTGACCTTCTTAGAAATGGGGTCTTTGCAGGGTTAGGGAACTCGAGATGATAGCATCCTGAGTTTAAGACCCCAAATCCAACGCCTGGGAACCCTATACAAGAAGGGGGGGGTCTGAGACAGACACACAGAGAAGGCCACTCCGTTTTGGACGCAGAGACTGGACTGACATGGTCACAAGCCCAGGAGCGCCGAGGAAACTGCTGGAAACTGCTGGCAGCCGGGTGAGGGGCCTGGAACAGATCCTCCCTCAGAGCTTCCAGAATGAACGACTCTGTCAAGCCCTGGAGCTCAGACTTCCGGCTTCCTGAGTCACAGGTGGATAAATTTCTGACCACCGGGTGTGGAAGAGAGCCCCTTGGCCTCCTCCGCACTGGGCCGTCGACCCAGGAGAAATCACAGCAGCATTCGGCATCCCCTGGGCTTGCTTTCCCCAAACTCTGCCGCCTCCCGCAGGACAGAGGACAGACACAGGGACACACGGCTCAAAGGAACCTGTCTCTCCAGGGGGTGGGGCCACCGTGCCTGCCGAGCAGCAGCGAGGGGACCCGCGGGTCTGTCTCAGATTCCCGGGAGATGAGCCCACCTCATCCGTCCGCAAACCCTGCTGCAGCCGCCCTGGGGGAGCCCCAGAACCTCACGGCCAAGGCCGGACCGTCCAGCCACCTGCTGCTGGAGGGGCCATTCGGTGACCGTCAGCGCCCCAGGGCTGGGCTCCAAGCAGCTCGTGCAGGCGCAGCCAGAACCCGGGGACCGGCGGTTCCAGGCCGGCACCAGGACACCCACCCCGGCGCCTCCAGTTCCCACTGAGCGTGAAGCTGCGTCAGGAGACACACACCGTAACTTGGCAAAAACGCTGTTCTGCGCGGAGGAAACGCAGCCGGTGCTCCCGGCTCCGGCCAGATCCCGGCTCCGGCCTTCTCCACTCTGGTGCCTCCTTCCCCGTCACTCCGCCCTTTGGTCCGTCTTGGGTCAGCCCAGCCCGCGGCAACAAGGGCCCCTGCTTAAACAACAGACTCCTACTTCTCACAGCTCTGGGGGCTGGGGGCTGAGATCAGGGTGGCAGGGCGCCCGTTTCTTGGGGGGGGTGGGGGGCGCTGCTGCAGGTGGGACGGCTGCCTTCGGGCTCTGTGCTCACTCGGTGGACAGCCAGCAAGCTCTGTCTCTCTTCTCATCAGGGCGCCCACCCCATGCATCAGGGCCCCCCCATGACCTTTCTAAACTTTACCACCTTCGTAAAGGCCCCGTCTCCAAATACAGCCACACCCGGGGCTTTGACACAGCAGCTGGGGGCACATTCGGCCCAGAGCAGGTGGCCCTTCTCCTCTGTGTTTAGCCAGTCCCAAGGCCTCTTGGGATTTCAACTTTTGCGTCCGGTCGAGTGCGCAGCAGGCCCTGGGGACGCGTACTGAAGGGCCCCGCGGCCAGCAGAAGCCTGTCCCTACCCCCGCCCCCCAAACCGGGCCTCACCTCCAGGGCATCCCAAACGCTAACCCAGCTGGTCTGCCCGACCAGACTAGGCCCTCAACCCTGGCACAGTAAGATTTGAACGCTCACATGGTTTCCACCAGCCCAGAGATGACCCCAGGACCCCCGAAAGTGCCTGCCCGAGCAAGCTCAAGGCTGCCAAAGAACCGATGACAGGCTGTGTCCTGCAGCGAATTCACTAGAACTGACTGGCTTACACGGCAGCCCCGGGTAGGGCAGAGCGGGTGCCGTGAGACGCGGTGGGGCCGGCAGGGGCCGGGGGTCCCAGTGGGTGTGGAGGGTCAGGCCACGCGTGCCGTATGGCCCAGGGACCGTGGTGCACAGAGGTCCCTGGGCACAGACACCAAGGCCCCGCATGCTGACCTTGCCTCTCCCCTGACAGACACTGGCCCTGTTCCAAGGCTCTTCTCCCACCCGGACAAGCTGCCCTCCACACCACAGCCAGAAACCCTGACTGGCTCCAGAAAGGTCCAGAACGCCTCGGAGGGCAGCAGCACGCATGAGCCTTTGCAACAGGACCACACCGTGTCTACTGCCCCACCGTGTGGGGTTCCCACGATGGCCGGGCGACGGTAATGCCCACAACTGCCTCTGTGGGCCTGGCTCCCCAAGGCCGGAACGCGTGTGAGAGCTGGGTGCCGAAAAGGGGGCAGGTTCAGAGGTTCAGAGCCCGACCCCAGGCCCGCATCCCCTGCGGAGCACGTGCACGGCCTTGTGTCTGGGCTTTGCTCACACGCCGTGTGCCCTGGGTGGGTTGTTCAACCTCTCGGAGCCACTCCGTGCACCGGGCCGCCAAGCCGGTGGGGACACACGTGGTCAGCGCAAATCAGTGCGCCTACCTATGTGGACAGCGTCTTTACCTTTCAAGGGACAGAGCCCTTTTGCTTCTCCCAAACCCGGGGGCCGGCTCTGGCTCACGGGGAAGGGGGTGGCCGGTGGGGTCACAGCTCTTTCCTCACAGACCGACCGTGTGGGTTTTGCTCAGGCCACCCTAACAAAGTTCCGCAGACTGGGGCGTGAACAACCCTCGCGGTCCCGGGGGTGGAACGTCCACGACTGAGATGTCGGCCAAGTTGGTTCCCCCCCCCCCCGAAGCCTCTCTTCTTACACGTGGCTGGCGTCTTCTTGCCGTGTCCTCGTGTGGCCATCCCTCTGTGCGTGTCTGTGTCCTGATCTCTCATAAGGACACCAGTCAGATCGGATCAGGGTCCCCCCTAGTGACCTCATTTCACCTCAGTCCCCTCTGTAAAGACCCCGTCTCCAAACACATCACGTCTGAGGTCCTGAGGGTAAGGACCCCCATGTACAAATTTCAGGGGGGGGGACACAATTCATCTCCTAACACTGAACATCTCAATTCGCTCAGCAGGGTGGGGACAGAAATGGGCATCCTATGACAGAGCGTGTGGCCATCGGCCCAGAACATTCTTGCGGTAGAAAAGGCCCATGCCCGTCGATAACCACACCTCTACCCTCTCTGGGCAAAGAGGCAACAGGGCAGGGCTGGGCGCCTGGGTTCTGGGGACACATCACCCGCCTGGCCAAAGAACGCCCCAGCAGGGTGCACCCTCCCCACCCTCTCCATCCTTCGTCCAGAGCCCAGATCCTGGGTCACCCAGCCACGAACTCCCACAGTGGACTTTACTCACTGAACCCGCATTCTTGCGTTGCTGACCCTAATGCCGTCCTACACGCCCACGGGTCCCTCACTCGTTCAGTAGCCTTGCCCTCAGCGGTGCCGACGGGCCCAACACCGCTGACCTCATGCAAAGCCATCCACCAGCTCGGCCGAAACTCCTCTCGCCCTCCGAACAAATGCTTCCTGAGTGCCGACGACGTGCCAGGCTCTGCGGCTGAAGCCATTCACAGATCGGCTCACAGATCAGCAAGCAAGAGAAGTAAACGGACGAGGACACAAGGTGTGGCTGGGCCCATCACAGAGGGCGGCTCGGGAAGAGCCCTGCCCGGGCCCTGGCTTCAGGGGAGCTCCCGAAATGCACTGGTCAAGAATCAGATCCGGGCAGACCCGGTTTGAAACCTCAGCTCTTCAGCTGAGACCTACATCAACTCACTTAACCCTCTGAGCCTCGGTTTCCTCACCTGTATAACGGGGCCCAAAGTCACACCAACCCTGTGGGGTGTGTGAGAGTCAAAGGAGAGGACTATAAAGTGCTTGGAAGGCACGGCTCCTGGCCGGGGAAAGAGGGCAGGAAAGCCCAGCAATCACCGTCCTAGTAGGAAGGTGAACCAGGAAAAGGAGCATCGTGTGCAAAGGCCCAGAGGCAAGAGAGAAGGGCGGCACCCTCCAGACCACGGGGGCTGATCCGACGGGAGCAGGGGCGCGCAGGTGAGTGACGAAGACAGTCCTTCAGAGTCAAGACGGGACGTGGCCCTTCTGAGTGCAACAGGGTTTTGAACAGACGCGACAGAGTCAGATTTCCCGAGAGTGGCGTCACTTCCGCTTAAGTGTGAAGGACACCCTGGGATATGAGAGGCCCGTGATCAGGCATGAGACGGTGGATGCCCGGGCCCGGCAGGCACAGGGGGAGATGCTGCAGAGACACGAGCCACGTGAGAGACAGAAACAGCAGGAACAGACCCCCGCCAAGCCGGGTGCGGTGAGGCCCAGGGGGAGCAGAAGCATTGGCACCCCCCCCCCTTCGTCATCCAGGGCGTCGGGAGGCACAGCCTCGGCCTGGCAGAGCGCTCAGGCTGACACGTGAGGTCGCCACCGGCCAGGGACGTGGGGGGCCACGCCTGCACCAAATCCCAGGCGGCCCCGCCGAGCCCGCAGCGGCTGGCTCTCGCCTCCCCGCACACAAATGGACATATTCAGTCTCCATCTGGGGCAGGAAAGGGGGAGGGTTGCCACCCACAAGAGAGATGGAAGGACCTCTCTGAGAGACAGACGTGATCAACAGCCAGGGGCTTTGATTCACGAGGAAAGATGTAAAAACCTGCATCTGGATAGCTGGGGGGGGGGGGGGGGGGGGGGGGGGG
>NC_064811.1:3955613-3979827 GCF_023721935.1 Panthera uncia
GGGGGCGGGAAGGGTCAGAACTGAGGCACGAGCACAGAGGAACACGAGGGCCCAGAAGCTCCCTTTGGGGCTGACCTCTGGGCTGAAGCCAGGAGAAAAGCTAACAGGTGAGCACGGAGTTTGAAAGGAAAGGAACTTTCCAGCACCAAGAGGGGCTTTCCTGCCAGCTCGCGGGGAGTCACCCCCAAGACGCAGAGACGAGCGGCCCCCGCTCGGGACGTTCGATCAGCACGAGCGCTGGCCGTGCACTTTCCTGGCGGGCAAGTCAGGCCCGTGGTGTCCGGGGAGGTGGGAGGGGGTACAGGACGCAGGTCCTGATGGAGGCGACAGGTGGTCCCGTGACCCGACCCTCAAAAAGGTCTGTAGGGGTCAGGGTTCTCCGGAGAAAGAGAACCAGTAGGCTGTGAGCATGGGTGTGTGCATGGAGAGAAAAGGATTGATTCTAGGAGTTGGCTCACGGGATGGTGGGGGCTGACAAGTCCAAAGTGAAGAAGGGTGGACGGGAGACCCAGAGGAGGGTGGATGTGGCCGCTTGAGTCCCAAGGCCACCTGACGGCAGACCTCCCCCTTCCTCCAGGGACCTCTGTCTTTTTTTGCCAAAGCCTTCGATGGATTGGGTGAGGCCCACCACCCTTATGAAGGAATCGTCTGCTTTACCGAAAGTCTGCTGCTTTAGATGTTAATTCATTTCTTAAATATCGTCACGACGACATCTAGACTGGGGCCTGACCAAGTCTCTGGGCGTCGCGGCCCAGCTAGGTTAATGGACTTTAACCATCGTGGGGTCCCTGTCGGTGCACATCTGTTCTCAGGGTCCCCCGTGTGCCTGGTCCTGGGTAGGGGACGCGGTGGCAGAGAACACAGTCCCTGCCCCCACAGAGGCCCTGACATGACGCGGGCCTTGGGTCAGCAGACAGCCCCTTCTCCCTGACCCAATGAGAGCCTGGACGCAGGGTCGAGCCGCTCCTCGCTGAAAACGTGGCCCTCGTCAGGATCGGGCCGTGAGGGAGGAGGGGGCTTGCTCACACTCCCCTCGGGGTTAGACTCACTCACAGAGTCCCAGAGTCCCAGGGGAGTCACGGGCCCCCCACACCCACCCCGCCGGCTGGGTGTGGTCCAGGGAGCCATCTCGCTCTCCGTGCCCGTGGACAGACCCTAAAGAGCCTGAATGGCAGTTGCCGTGTGCCGGGCAGCATCCTAAGTCCCATACAGGCGATCCACTGAATCCCCTCAGCGATACGACGCCCATTTCACAGGTAAGGAAACCGAGGTAGAGAGGCGAAGTTGCCCAGGGTCACAGCAGCGGCCCGGCCAGGATTTGGACACAGGCTGTCTGGCGCTCAGTCCCAACCCCACACACTACCTTTCAAAAGGAAAGAGGGCAGGACTGAGAACACCATTCCCTGCTCCCAGACTCATCGTCCGGGGCTCACCCCTACTCCCTGGGGGCCATAAAAGAGGGCTGGTGAAGGGGCCTTGCCGTGAGTCCAGCATAGGGCTGCCAAATAAAATACAGGACGTCTGCTTAAATCTGAGTTTCACGGGGCACCTGAGTGGCTCTGTCAGGTAAGCGTCCAACTTCGGCTCAGGTCATGATCTCGCGGTCCGTGAGTTCGAGCCCCGCGTCGGGCTCTGTGCTGACAGCTCAGAGCCTGGAGCCTGTTTCGGATTCTGTGTCTCCCTCTCTCTCTGCCCCTCCCCTGCTCATGCTCTGTCTCTCTCTGTCTCAGAAATAAATAAACGTTAAAAAAAATTTTTTTTTAAAAATCTGAGTTTCGGGTAGGCAACAAGCTAATTTTTTTAGCATGAGTACATCCCAAATAGTGCACGGGACATACTCATACCGAAATCCCACAATTCCCTGTTTATCTGAATTGAACTGGAAGTCCTGTGTTTCTATTCACTAAATCTCTGACCCCTGTCCGCCAGGATCCCCCTGTGGGGACACAGACGGCATATGGACTGTGCCCCCGCCCCACGGTGAAACACCAATGTCACAGTGTGCGTGTGCAGAGTCTCTGATGGAAGGGAAGGTCGTCGGGGAAAGGGTCCCAGGGGGTGGCTCGTCACCCATCACCCTCCCCACGTGAGTGCTATGACACAGACGGGTTCATGAGGGGCACCGCAGACCACAGCCAGGTGATGGGACGAGGGGGACCCACCTCAGGCTCTGAGAGGCCACGAAGCCAGCTCAGCCGGTCAGTGAGGAGGACCACAGGGGGGCTCCCACAGGGAGTGACATCGGAGCCGGTGCGCCAACCCTGGAGGACCCGGGGGCCCACGTGGCAGAGGGGCCGGGCTAGAGACTGGAGGGACCCTGGGGCGTGACATGGCTGACCCTCAGTTTCCTCCCCTGTAAAATGGGAGCAGCGATCCCTCCTTGCAGGGGAGCAAGGCACGTGCCTGGCCTGGGGCAGCCTCCGTCTTCGTGCTGCGGAACCTGCCCTGTGACGGGGGTGACGGGAGCACAGGCACAGGCCCCCGCTCTCCTCCTGGGCCAGGGCTGCGTTGCCAGTGGCAGAGGGGGTTGCCAGAAGGGTCTCCCTCGGGAGGCGGGTGCTCAGGGCACAGCACAGGCAGGAATAGGAGGGTCGGGGGCTTGCAGGTGGGAGACCCGCAGGGACGGGGTGGGCTCCAGGTGCGGGAGAGAAAGTCCGGCCCCGCAGGCAGACCTGGGCACCAGTAGGGAAAGGCCGGTCCGGGAGAAGCCGGGCTCGGGCGTGTCGGCCACAGGGGGCAGGTCACCTGATGGCTCTCTCTCCCTGACACTGGGTTGAGACCCCAGCTCTGCCACTTACTGGGTATGTGATGTCTGGCAAATCGCTGAACTGCTCTGGGCCTCGGTGTCCTCGCCTGTAAATGGGACAGTAACAGTGCCAACCAGGAGAGATGTCACGTAGCTCAAAGGAGATCCACACACACCGGCACTGAGACCTCGTTGGAAATGAGCGACCTCTCCTGCTGCATGACCAGGCTGCCCTGACACCGCTCTTTTCCTAAATGGTATATTGGCGGAAATACACGGTGGTAAGTCTCACCAGCTGGGGACCTGCCTGACCACATGCGGGCATATTTCTTCTGGATGTTTTCAATTCGTAATTTTTCCACACACACACACACACACACATCACGTGGTATGCATAATCTTGCCTTTTGCTTTTTGCTTTTTTCACTTAAAACGTAACCATAAGCATTTCAGCCTCTTATTAAAAGTTTTCATCACCAGCATTTTTCTTTTAACAGGTCGATACAGAAGAACTCATTACCCTCAACTTCTGGATTTTTACTCTCGTAAATGATTCTGATAAACATCTCATCTATTTACCTCTTTGTCCGAATTCTTTTTCCTGCCTCCAGTCCCCAAAGTGGGATTCCTAAGACAACTGAAAGGCTCTTGACAAAAAGGGGTAAGTCACTTCCCAAATTTGCTGAAATTCAGCTGCCTAAAAGCCAGGCGGTGGCCGTGCCCACGGAGCTCCACGTGGGACCTCGGGACCGAGGCGTGGACACCTTTCAAGGGCTGCTCACAGCCCTAGTCTCCAACTCCATTCTCGGTGTTCCCTCAACTCTGACTCCCAAGAAGCCACAGGTGTGGAAACTTCTGGTGGAAACTTCCAGTCACAGGCAGAACAAGATGACAGGTGACATAAAGCATAATTCTGCAACTTGCTCCTTCCCAAATGTTGCGTCGGACCAAAGTAAAACACAAAAGACAATACAACAGCTCTTCTGAGGCCTCTTGAAAGCCCTGACAGGGCCTGCATCACCTGCACTAACAATACCACTTCCCCAATTTCTCTCTTCTAGAAAATGGACTTCATCTCCTGGGGCCAGGAAGAACATGGATGCTCTTAATTCCTGGAATCACGTGGTCATGAAAATGCTGTATGTCAAAACTTGCAAAGTGCGGCAAAAGTTGTTCTTAGAGGGGGGCGCCTGGGGAGGCTCGGTCGGTTAAGCGTTCACCTTCAGCTCGGGTCATGATCTCGCGGCTAGTGGGTTCGAGCCCCGCGTCGGGCTCTGTGCTGCCAGCTCGGAGCCCGGAACCTGCTTCGGATTCCGTGTCTCCCTCTCTCTCTGCCCCTCCCCCACTCACACTCTGTCTTCTCTGTCTCTCTCTCTCTCTCTCTCTCAAAAAATAAACATTTTTAAAAATTTCAAAAAATAACATACCTACCTAGAAAACCCAAAAGAGATCTACAATCAAATAAATTATTAGAAGCACTAAGAATTCAAAACCATTTCTGGGCGTAAGCTCTACTTAGAAATATCACAATTACATTTCTATACACCAGCAATAAGCAGGAAATGTAATTTTGAAAAGATACCCTGCAATAGTATCAACAAAAAATATTAACTACCTAGAAGTAACTCTAACAAACATGCACAAGACTTTTCTAAAAAAGTATCCTTAACGAAGATATCTCACACACACACACATACACACACACACACACACACACACACACACAGTTAAGCTCACCCTTCTTAGTGCACAGTTGTACAAATTTTAACAAATACATGTGGTCACGTGACCACTACTAGTCAAGATAAAGAGCATCTCCAACAGCCCAAGTAGTTCCCTTGTGTCCCTGAAGCTGTCATCTTGGGCCCCAGCGTCCTGCACACCCAGTGGAACGTGTATGACACTTAGGAAAACACCACCCTATACCAATGGCTGAGCTAGGGGGTAGGGTCCACGGTCACAGAGGACAGGATAGCGAGGAGATGTCCCCATAATGTGACCCTACTGGATAAAAACTAACACAGGTCCTCAGGCACAGAGAAATTAGGATGTTTTTGTACAGTGGGGTCAACGACCTTCCCCACACCCATAGGTTTCTCCAACCCAGAGCCCTGATGCACAGAGAGGTTATGTATCCAGAGTCACACAGCACATGGGTGGCAAAAGTCTCAAGCCTCGTGCCCCTCTGCAAACACTCTCTCCCCACCATAAACTCTTCTTCCCCGTCTTTCTCTTCAGCCCAGCGCCTTGGAAGCATACGGAGGGTAATGAGCGAGGGGAGGTGAAAGCTGAAATTCATATGAGCACTTAAGAATGACTTTTCAATGGTTCAGTGACATAAGGCCTCCAATGGTAAATCTAAACTCTATCAGACAAGACAGTACAGGGGAGCGAGTCCATGGTGGCTAGAGTGAGGGGAAACGGGGCGGATGGGAAGGCCCGGGGCCTGGGGAGGTGCTGGGGTGGGCACCTGCGGGCCTCAGTCCCAGGCTCCGCCAACCGAGGCATAGCAGGTAAGCCTGGTTCCCAGCCCACTCCACCTGGATCCAGATGGTCCCCAGGGGAATAGAGGACTCCATGCCCAGTGCTCCGCAGGGCCTCAGCGCCAGGTGGCCGGCAGCTGGGCCTGTCCCAGAGGAGCCCCAGAGGGCAAGGGCCAACCCCACTCACACTGTGTGCCCTGCAGCCAGTGAGGCAGTGGTGGGGCATGAGGGTTAAGTGTGTCACTGGTGGGGGCTGGGCACCCCCAGACCTCCACGCAGGGAACTTTCCGCCGTCTCCTCCTAGGACGGCCATCCCTCCACAGGTCAGCCTGTCAGGCTTCTATCTGTGCTCAGACTCCTCTGTGCTCCCTGGGGATCCTACAGCGCTGCGTGGTGACGGCCAGACTCCTTTGGTCTCCCCAGCTAGATCGCAAACATCCCCAAGGCACGAGACAGCTGGCAAACCCCGTCTTCCCCACTTCCTCGCTGTGTGACCTTGAGCAAGTCTCTTAACACCCCTGTGCCTGTTTCCTCATTCATAAAATGGGACTAGTGGCAGCACCTTGCTTATATGTACTTGACTTCAGAAGATTAACGGAATGGATAAATGACATGTTTTTGACAGGTATCCTCTCTGTGTCCCCAGTGCCCCGGGATTCAGAAACACCTGCTAAGTGACTGCCTGGGGGAGGGCCTCTCCTCTGTCACCCCGACACGGCTTCTGTCTAGTACTAAAGCAGTGAGGCGGAGTCTGAAGAGCACAGACCACGGACCGGGCTGCCTGGGTTCAAACCTCAGCACCCCTGACTCTTTGCTGTGTGACATCGGGAGGCCCCTCAACCTCTCTGTTTCTCTGCATGCTCATGCCTGCCCCGTGGAACTGTCGGGGAGGAAACAGATGAGCCCTTGAGAAGTCAGTGCTATTACAACCATTAATAAAAATTCCTTTCCTTCCCCTCGGGCTCCCCTTCCCTCACCGGAAAGGCTGGAGGAGACGGGGAGCAGGGAAGCTAGGACAGGAGAGTGATGAGGCCCTGGTCAGCCCCCGTCAGACGAGGCTGACAAATGGAGCCTGATCCAGGAAGAATTTAGCAAGCCCCTCAAGCCGGCCGTAAATAAAGCACTGGCGGCTGGTGGGGGGAGGGGGGGCAGGCGGCAGGACAGAGACAAATGAGCGACAGATGGCCAGCCACCCATCGCCCTCCTGTGGCGGCCAGAGCCCCCAGCATGGCCCACCCAGCAAGTGGCCTGGGAGGCGGGTGCCCAGGTCGTGTATTTGAGAGGCTGACTGCGGACCTATCAGTGGGCCCTGAGGGGAGCGGGGACTGCACCCCAAGGGAGCCAGCTCTGTACCCACGGGCCGAGGTCCAGGCACTTCAGCCTGGAGGGCAGCGAGGTGCCAACTGCGCCCCGCCCTGGGCCCGGACGCCACTTGGGAGGCACTCGGCAGGGTAAGGCTCAGCAAGGCTGACTTCTGGGAAAAGCCCACTGATGTCTTCATCCATTCATCAGTGAGCACCTACTGTGGGTCTGGCAGTGGGTGGGTACACAGCAGGGACAGAGAGCCCCGGGCTCTGGACCCTGCCTCATGGAGCACACAGACAAAGGCTGCCTCAGACACAACCCCCCTCCCACGTGCCAAACGGCCTCCCAACAGTAACAAAGACGATCACAGTCAGTCATGCAATTCTGGGAAAGGTTGCACGTCCCGCAGAGCCCAGGACAGAGCTCAGAGCCACATCTGGACGCCGAGAGGATGCCCAGCCCTCTACCACTGGGCCCAGGAGGCAGGGCCACTGGGCAGGGGCCCTATGCTTAGGTGCCCAGCCCAAATCCCCCAGCTGTGGGGACTGGGAACGCTGGTGGGCTTCCAGGAGGCTCAGAAACACCCCAGCGGGCACGCCCTGAAGATCAGCAGGGCCGAGCCAGGCAGGAGGAAACAGGCTCCCCAAACAGCGCGGGGCCAGGCTAGGAGCACAGAGAGTAAATATGAGTATGTGCCAGCCCAGGTCCCCCAGGAGCCCACGGTCTGACAGATACAGACGGCCATTCGGTGACAGCCACGCACAGGGGCGGCGGGTCTAAGGGCAGGAGATGCCTGGCCGCCCGCAGGGCCGGGACACTTCTTGGGACAGAACCGAGCAGATGTTTGCAGGATGCGTCGGGCTCAGGCAGACAAGGAGAAGGAGAAGGCCGGCAGAGGGAACCGCGGAGGGGGGAGGCTGGGCGGAGCTGAGCACGGGCAAGGGCAGGGCCAGAGGACCTCGGCCTCATCCGGAGTGTGAGGAGGCGGGCGAGGAGGGAGGCTGGGGAGGTGGACGGGCCCCAGGTTAGGCCCAGACGTGTCCTGGAGCTTCACACACACACGTGCACTTGACCTGCCAACACCTTGAGAGCTGGGTGCTCTTATCTCCCTGGACAGAAGAAACCGAGGCACAAAGAGACTAAGAAACTTGCTCAAGGCCACTAGGCTCATACACTGATCGAGCCAGGATTTAACCTCCCACCACCACCACCACCACCACCACCACCAAGCCCAGGCCTTAATGCCTCTCGGGCAATAGGGAGCCATGGGAGGTTACAGAGTGTGGGAGTGGCTGGGTTCTCGGTGTGGGGCTGGACAGAAAAGGGGTGGACGACGGGGCTGGGGGTGGGGTCCTGGCACAGCCCTGACCCACTGCAGGAAGGAGCAGCACAGAGACCCCAGAGCCAGGCCGTACTCGGGGCCCTGCTGCAATGGAGGCAGATGTGCCAGCCCCAGATGCGGGGGTCGGAGAGCCTCCTCCAGCAGGTGGCTCCCCCCCTTCCTCACGGGGACAGGTGGCCCACAGGGCCCACTGCCCTGCCCAGGCCTGGCCAGTGTCCCTTCCTCCCCAATCCCCAGAGCCCCTGCCTCCGTCCAAAGGCCAGGCCTTCGGGCTGCTCGGAAATGCGGGTGGCACTGGTGAGGCTCTGCCCGGACACCCCATTTCAGATGCTCCCGCCCACCTTTGCTGGGGGAGGCTGGCCCCAGTCGTTCCACCGTTCTGTTTTGTGGCTTACCTGCAGGTGAAATATCCAGAGGGCAGCCGTTCTCCTGAGAAGCCCCCCGTTCTAGAGCGCGGGGGCCACGGGGGAGCAGGAGGCGGGCAGGCGTCGGCGGGGGAGCCTGCGGCGCCCCGGGGCCCGGCCGGGCAGAGACACGGCTGGGTCTGTGAGAGTAACAGAATACGAAATTCATATTAATTTTCTGTGTAGCCAGGATTTGAATTTCAAATCAGGCCCCAAGTTGATTCAGATTGACTGCAGCCGGTCTCCCAGAACCCGTCAATCGGCGCCCAGCCACTCGGGCAGCCAGGAGACTTTCTCAGACGGGCCTAGTGCCTCCAGCCGGGGGCAGGGGCTGTGCACCCAACAGGCAGGCTGACCCGCCCCAGGCTCTGCCTCCAGGGGCCGAGTCCAGACCGTCCCCTGGCTTTCCATGCCAGCATCCCCCCAAAATCTCCACTTGGTCGGGGTGGGGGGGCGGTTTGTTCGGCTTTGCTGAGATAGGACCGACAAAATGTAAGATATTTAAAGCATACGCTATGATGACTGGACACACAGATCCACTGTGGAAGGGCACCCCAACTAACTAACCAGCTCATCAATCACCTCCCCTTTTCACGGTGTGTGTGTGTGTGTGTGTGAACACGTAAGCTCTACACTCAGCAAATGTCACTGGTACAATATGGTGTCACAACAGTGTGGTCGGCTATAATCACCATTGTTTTTAAGTTTTTTTAATGTTTATTTATTTCTGAGAGAGAGAGACAGAGTGTGAGTAGGGGAGGGGCAGAGAGAGGGAGACACAGAATCCGAAGCAGGCTCCGGGCTCCGAGCGGTCGGCACAGAGCCCGACGCGGGGCTCGAACCCACAAACCGCGAGGTCGTGACCTGAGCCGAAGTTGGATGCTCAACCGAATGAGCCCCCCAGGCCTCATTCATCTTACAGCTCACAGTTCGTGCCCTTGGACCACCGGCTCCCTACCCCCACCCCTGCCCCTGGCACCCACTAACTGAAGGCTCCCCCTGCACTGGGGCACCAAAGGCACAGTCACCTGTGACCTGTTCCTGGCACCCGCTACCCACGCGCTTACCTGCGGCAGGCTCCGCCTTCCGGAGCCTCATTTCCCTCACCTGGGAAATGGGACAACAGCTCCCGCTGGCTCTGCAGGGGATCTAAGAAGCATTCCATTCACTCGGCAACACTCTGCAAGCATTTAGCGCCTCCCAGGTTCCAGACCCTCTCCTTGGGGCAGGGGCAGAGGTGGACACCTCAGTGAACAAACCAGACCAAACTCCCTGCCCCCAGGATGCTGCGGTCCCAGGGCCGTGGTTCTCAAACGGGGGGGGGGGGGGGGGGGGTGCGGTGCCCCAGAGGACACTTGGCAATGTCTGGAGACAGTTTTTCCATAACCCTGGGGTCAGGGTGCTACTGGCAATCCAGGGGGTGGGGGTCAGGGTCGTCAATGCACAGGATGGCCCCGAGCAGGCAGTTTACCTGCCCCAAAGGCCAGTAGCGCCCAGGGTTGAGGAGCCCTGTTCTAGGGGAGGCAGTAAGATAAATCAGTAAGCCGAATAGATTGCTGGAAAGGGCTACGTGACAAAGAGTTCAAGTTTGCTCAAAGAATCAAGAACATAAGTTCCGTCTGCCTCGCACAGCAAGAATGAGGCTCGGTGGGGAGGGGACGCTTCCAGCCCTGAGACCCAAAGACAGGCCGCCCGCTTGGCATCAACCTGGGCCAGAGATGGCCCCCAGAGGCTGCCAGTGGGACCCAGAGATAAAAGGGGCGAAGTGCCTGCCCCCAGGGCCCCCGGACGGCCTCCTGCCGTCCACAGCCGTTGCCGAAAGGCACGCGCTCCCTGTTTTCAGATTTGTAAGAAACAAGCATGTTTCTGCACTTCAGGCTCCTTTACACCTACTTTCGTCTCTTGCTGCCACGTCGTCGAGGTCTCCCCGTCCCGGCGCGGGGCTGTGCGGGTGCGCCTGGCCGAGGACCTTCCAGAGCTGACCCCTCCACTCCCCAGGTGGTGGGCACTGGGGTGGCGTCCAGGCTCAGCGAGTGAGCCAAGAGCTGCTAGGACACTCGCCGCAGGGTGGGACCGCCAGCTCCTGTCCCCGCGCCACCGCCAGGCTCCGCGAGGTCTTGCCGAACCGGCTTCCACCCGGGTACACCTGCAAGCCCACCGGCTACAGACAAGCCTTCTGATTGGCCCGCATCCTGCCCGTGATTGGGCGTAGGCAGGTGACGCCCGTCTGGCCAATGAGAGTGAGAAGACGGCCGCCCAGGGGATGGCGGCAAATTCTCTAACTCCCGGGACTGGCTGACCTCCGCGCTGAGCCCTAACCCGAACCCCGACTCACAGGGCTCGACGGGCTCCCCTACGCGTCGGGACGGGACGGGACGCGCCAGCCACCTTTGCGAGCACCCGGAGACCGCGCAGAGCAGATGGCAAGCCTGGGCCCTAGGCGTCCATCACGGAGCCCCTGAATGAACACCCACCCTCCGGCCCCCCAGGCCCTCCCCTTGGCCTTCAGCTTGTTAACAGGGAACCGAATTTCTTTTCTGACTTCGAGTTGGGTTTGCTGTTGCTTTCAGCCCAAGGTGCCCCGACCGCCCCCCAGCCTGGTTCTCCAGCCAATTCCGTGGCGGCTCACCCGCCTTTTTATCAAACTCATATTCTGCTTAAATCAGCCAGAGTTGAGTTGGGTTACTTAGAACCCTGATGATCCAGAGGAGAGTCTGAACCCAGTCCTGTCTGCCAATGAGCAAAGGTGCCAAGACAGGAAGGAGGGAGTGTTTGGAGACAGAGATGAGAGAGAAGGTGGGGCAGAGGCTGGGGCTCCAAGAGGTAACCACCCCCTCGTGGGTGGGAACACCAAGGTCACAGGGCAGGAGCACGGGCAGGGGTCAGATCCCAGAGGGACTTCAATGCCAAGGAGAAGAATGTTGATTATATTTTTAAAGTCCCGAGACTTTGACCAAAAGAGTCACCTAGTAAAGTTGGCACTTCGGTGGGGGCACCTGGGTGGCTCAGTCGGTTAAACGTCCTGCTCTCGGTCTCAGCTCAGGTCATGATCTCAGGGTTTGTGAGTTCGAGCCCTGCATTGGGCTCCATGCTGTCATCCCAGAGATTCTCTCTATCTCTTTCTCTTCCTTTCCCCTATTTGTGCTCTCTCTCTCTCTCTCTCTCTCAATATAAATAAACAACAAAAATAAATAAAATTTCCTTTTTAAAATTGGCACTTTAGGGAGTTCACCTGGACCGGGTAGTTAGGGGCCCAAGAGAGGGGTCTGGCATCCTCGGAGCCAGCCAGGGCCCACACCATCTCGGCTGGTGCACACAGCTTCCCCTCCCCAGGGAAGGGACCACCACAGCCCCCCGCTGGTCAGGGCCACAGCAGGAATTCAGACAGACACCAAACCCAGGGCTGTTTCGCTACATCCTGCCACCCCAAGTGTGAGAAGAGAGTTAGCACCCGGGTGTGATCCGGCCAGAATCATCCCTGCTGAAGGGAGAGACCTGTACGCCCACCAGCAAAATGTTTCTGTAATGCTTCAAACCCGGGGAGCGGGTCACTAGCTTTAAGGCCGTCTCGTCTCACGGCTGCCGAGGCTGGGGAAGTGACATCCCATCTTTTTATGGGACGTTAATTTAAATAAAGCCTTTGCCAGATGACAATCCTTGTCTGTGGGTAGTGAAGTAAGCTCTCTGCAGGAGCAGGGGGGGACATAAACCAAGCTTTCCCAGGGTCTCAGGGAAACCACAGGGTAGGTCTGAGACCCTGGCGGGGGAGGCAGAGCCCAGAAACTCCTGCATCCGCGGGTGGCGTCCCCCAAGCTGGGCTCACTACAAGCCTCTTCTCAGCCTGAGCAGGCTGCTACGGGTGTGGAAGGGCATGAGGCATTTGCAGAACCCCTGGGACGGCCGTGGAGAAGCAATGGTCCCTGGCACCCGCCATGGCCAGGCCCTCCGGGGTAGGTGTGGTTGGGTTCTTCCAGGACCCCCGAAAGAGGTACTGCTCTTACCATCCCCGTTGTGCCGGCAGGCAAGTGAGGTCCAGGGGTGCTGGGGGACCTGCTGAAGCTCACACAGCTGGCAGGGCCTGGACTTGAACCCAGTGCCGTCCACACTCATTTACTCGCCCCTCACCAGTGAGCACTGAGGGCACAGAAAGGCTGAAGGGATCAGGGAGGCTTCATGGAGGAGGAGGCATTGCACTGAGCCATGAAGGGTGAATCGGAGCCAGGGGCCTTTAGAGCAGGGAAAGGTCTTTCCCTGAAAGGGGAAAAGTATGAACCAAGGCTCAGAGGTGAGGGCAAAGGTGCAGGTCAAAACAAAATCCCTTCAAGCCCCTGAAGAATCCCCCTTTTGAATGCGTCCAAACTGGGGAGCTGGAGAGACTCTAAGTTCCAAAGGAAGATTTGCTATTCGCTGTCTCTTTGAGCAAGACTCTCAAGCCAAGATTTTAAAATCCTCTTTCTTCTTGAAAAAAAACATTTCTGGTTTCCAGCCTGTGTTTCTGGCAACCTCATTCGCCGAGTCTCGGCATCTGGGAGAAATGATGCACTCAGAAAAAGAAGGCGTGTGGCCGCCAGCAGGGAAGAGGCCAGAGCAGGGGGTGAGCCAGCAGGGAGGAAGCAGAGAAGGAAATGAGGGGAAGGGGGCCCTGGAGGGGTTCTGCTCCAAGGGGCGCCACCAGGGAAGCCCCTTGGGAAGGAAAGTGACCCTGCTGAGCGCCTGCCTTTCGATTGGGCCAACGCTGATAAAGCACCTGCTGGGTGTGCCATGCCACTGTGTCCTGGGACAAAGGAATTAAACTCTTGGGACTCCTTTCCGCCTCGGGAGGATGAATTTGCTTTCTTCTTTTTTTTTTTTTTTTTAACGTTTTATTTATTTTTGAGACAGAGAGAGACAGAGAATGAATGGGGGAGGGGCAGAGAGAGAGGGAGACACAGAATCGGAAGCAGGCTCCAGGCTCTGAGCCATCAGGCCCAGAGCCCGAAGCAGGGCTCGAACCCACGGACCGCGAGATCATGACCCAAGCCGAAGTCGGACGCTCAACCGACTGAGCCACCCAGGCGCCCCTGAATTTGCTTTCTAGATCAGACAGGTAGTCTACCAGAGGGACTCAATCAGTTAGATGCACAAGGAGGAAGAAACATTACTTAATTAAAGACGTCCCCAGTGGAAGAGGTCTTGTGTGGACGGCTCCAGCACTGGCAAGGACAGCAGCAGCCAAGCAGGTGGTCCCAGGTGGGGGCCCCTGATCCTCACAGACTCTGAGCAGCCACTCTTCACTGGCACTCGGACCACACAAGACTCAGACACAGGCCTGGAGGGTACTTCTTGGCCCGCAGACCTTGGCTGGGGACAACGGTGTGTCAGAGGCTATCATGAGAGCAGAGGCCTTAAATACACTTGCATTTTGAGACTTGGCCTCTTGTGCTCTGGTGATCTGCCGTGAGCCAAGCACCCAGAACAAGACACCTGAAGGGGACCTGAAACCGACCCAAGGCCTGGAGCCAAACCCTGCTGGCCCACAGCCTTGGCCAGACTTGCTGCAGTCATCCTGAAGATCTAGGAGTGACAAAACAAGCATTTCCTGTGGTAAGCCAGCAAATATGGGGGTGATTTGTTACACAGCATCACCACAGCAATAGCTGACTGATACAAAATGACCACACGGTACAATAACTGCTTGGAGGTATACTCAGAGCTCAGAGGAAATCCTAAAGAGCTAGAGAAGGCTTCTGGGAGGAGCTGACATGTGGACTGAGCCTTGAACAACACATATGAGAAGAAAGTCAGAAGACGCTCCGGGCACATAGCGTAACCACAGGAAAGGAACAAAGGCAGGGATGAGCCGCACTGCAAGATGCTTGGTGTCACCAGAGCTTGCTGTGGGACTTGTGGTCACGGTAGCAGCCCCAGCTAGAGCCCACCAAACAGGAAACTCACACGGTTCATGCCAACCGTCAAGCCCAAGCGGTAATACTTCCTCGTTAGCCAATCTGGCCCCCGGCGTCCTGCCCCTGGGAGACAAGCCATTGCCCATTGTCCTCCACGGCCCCAGTCCGGTGCTCGCTGGAGAGGGGAATCTGCTGGCCCACAAATCTCCACGTCCACCTCTGGGTCAGGCATTGGAGAGAATGCCGTTCATTCCTGGGGGCTGACCCCCTTCACCGCCCACCTCCTCCTGGTGCAACTGGGGAGCTGGGGACAGCCTTAGGGGCTGAACAGGCAGCTCCAGGGTTTCATAGCAATCCAATTCCCTCAAAAATCTAGCAAGCTTCCAGTCCATTCCATGTGCGTGAGTCCACAGTGAACATTCTCTCTCGTCCAAGCTTAGGCTCAAAGCCTCAAGACTCTGAGTGTCCCCTGCCCTGTGCTCTGCCCACTGCCCTGGCCCTGGCCCAGTCCCCTTTGTCCTGAGATCATTCAAGACGCCAAGTTCCAGAGAGAAACGTCCCCTCAACCAGATGGTTACTGGCGGTTCTCTCAAGAGCCCCGGAGAAGGACCGGACATCAGCCCCCCCATGGCTGTCCACACCGTGTCAGCTTGGGGTGGAAAAACATTGGCCCTTTCGGCTCTGGAGGGCCCTAGGTGCTGGGATGTTTGGTCACATAGATGCCAGCTGGGCTTTCCATCTCCTCAGAGACACGTTGGGTCTGACCCCAGTCCACACCTCTCGGGCGGGCCTTCTCTACGATCCCCAAGGAACCAGCCAACATTCTGAACCTTTCCGTCCACGTCCCCCACGCTACGACCCCAGACAGCACGTGGCCGTCGTCCCAAAGCACAGCAGAGGACAGTGAGCTGGAAGACCTCACCGCTGCAGGACCTGGGTCACCAGCTTTCCCACCCGTGATGAGTCCGCATTGCACAACACCCCCCGCCTTTTCCATTCAGCCAAGTCCACATTTCTGGAGGTGTCACTTACGACGTCCTGCTTCCGGGCCCAAAAATCTGTCTCCGGTTTTTAAGCAGCTGCACGGAAGGGTTACCTCATTTTCCACGCTCAGAGCCCCCAAACGGGCCTCGGTTGTGCTGGCCGCTGCTTCCCTGGACACCCCTAGGCCCTCGGGACCCTCGCTGGGAGGCAGGCGGGCCCTCAGAAGGGCACGGGGAGGCGGGGGGGAATGTGTGGACTTTCTGCTCCCACCAGAGGGTCGAATCTGCCGAACCTGCTTCCTTCCCTCCTTTCCCAGGAGTTGGGTCCCAGGGAGCACTCCCCAGTAACCCTCTGGCACGCTATACTCCACCTTGGAGTTGGTTTCCGGGGAAGCCCAGCCAGGAACACCAAGACATGTATCACTGGCACCCCAAGGAAGGTGGTGGAAGTTGTTCACTGTGAAGGCCGGGCTGCAACACAGATCCAGGAAGAAGTTCAAGGGCCACACAAGGGAGCAGCAGGCCTCAGGGGCCAGAGCTGCGAAGGCCCTCCAACATCCAGGAAGCTCAGGTCCCGGGGCCAAGGGGGCAGCCAGGCTGCGTGCAGGGGGGAGGGGAGGGGGTGGCTGGGGCAGAGGCATCACCTGCAGAGCGTACAGAGAGCACGCACACACCTGTGGCCTGTGGCAGTGTCCCTCCGAGCCACGGGTAAGTCCTGTCCGTGTGCAGGAATGAGACACAGAGGCAGGCTGCCCGGCGTTTCAGTCATGGGGTGTTTGAGCAGCAAACCTTCACCCCTACCTGCCCGGACCACAGCCCCTGGCCCACGGGAGCCCCTGGGCAGCCTGGGGACACTGGGGGCCTGGGAACCCTGCGGCCCCGCAGTAAATGCCCACCCACCCCTTCTCTGGGCAGCTGCCGTGCCCTGGAGCCAGGAGCCTGCACACCCAGGCAGCAGCCAAGGGGGCAGAGGCTTCACCTCCACTTGGGAAGAAGAGAGGAGTCAGAGGGGTTTCAGAGTCATCACAGAGGCTGGCGGGGCCCTCAGGGTCACAGAAGGGCCGGAGTTGGAGGAGGGGGCTGGCAACAGGAGGAGGGTGAGGCCGCTCTCTCCCGAGTTCATCCCAGAGTGCTCCCTCAGGGAAACCAAGGGCCAGGGGGAACAGAGCAGAATGCCTCAGGCAAAGAGGCAGAAAGAATACGGGACGCATCCCATTCCCCAGACTCTCTAGCTATGTTCTGATCTCCATTCCTTTTCACAGGCCGTTCCCTACCCTGGTAGGTTCTGGGAGGTTCTCCCACCACCCTTTCAACAAGCAGGCTAGATAGCAGCAGTCCAGGGCTCATCAGGAAGTTCCAGAATTTGTTCAGAGACTCAGGCTTTTTCTATCTTCTTGTTCTGGGATCCGCAGCACGTAGTATCCCCCCCCACCACCACCACCCCTTATAGTCACAAGATGGCTGCCAGAACACCAGGCATCATATCACCATTCCAGGCAGGAAGGAAAAGTCTAAGTATGTCCCAGAGGCCCCGCCCAGAAATGCACTCAGATGTCTAGGGCAGCACTGGGCCACATGGCCACCTAAAGCACAAGGGAGCCTGGGAGTCTGTCCTTTATTGGGCCACAGTGCTGCCCCGACACAAGGGAGTATCAGGGTTCTGGTTGGTGTAAAGAAAGAAGGGAATGTTGGATAAGCAATTCATCCTCTTCCAACTGTGTGGAGGGTGGGCAGGAGGGATCAGAATGGAGGCAGGGGCCCAGGGAGGGGCTGGGCAAGGGTCCGGTCGGAGCTGAGAGCGCCCTGGGCCGGGAGGACAGACCGCACAACACAGCAAGGTCTCCAGCCTCCTGATGTGTGAGAGGAAAAAGCTGGACAAAGAGCCCGGCCAGGGCAGTCAGCTTCCCCAAGGTCCATGACCTTGTCAAGCCGGCTGCGTGGGGCCATCGGCCCCGTCCACAGCGGCCTCTCCCCGGTCACCCTCACACAGCGTCCACCACGTCCCTCTGTCCTCCACTCCCCAGCCTCCCTGGCTTCCTCCAGGCCCGGAGGAGGGGTCCGGTGGGGAGGGCGGCTCTGTGGCTGGTGCTGACCATCCACGCCCTTCACCACGGCCTCAGACCGGAGGGCTGTGGCGGGCGGGCTGCTTCTTTGCTATCCTCCCAGGCTCAAATTCCGAGGGGCTGTTTGCCAAGACCTCTGCCTTGCGAGGTTTTTAGGGCCCCCCAGAAGGCGGCTCCCACAGCCCGCCTCCTTCCCTGGGCCACTGGCGGTGCCCGCACCCGCGGGGAGAGGGAGCTGAGCCGTCCTCTCCCTCCAGAGCCCTGTCCTGTCTGCCCCTCACCCCCCTCCCCGCCACCATCCCTGAGATCCTAACATGGCCACTCGCCTGAAGCCTGCCTCCGTTTCCCCGGCTGCCTCGCCCACCGTTGCCCCTCCAGGATCTCCCCTGCAGCCCCGCCGTGTCGGTGCCTCTGTGTTCACCTCCTCTGCCGGCCCAGACAAAATGACAAGGGACTCCATGGGTATCGCTGGGAGACTCAATCTAGCAGAAACACATGTCCCCTCGAGCGTATCCTGTAAAATTACCCAAGAAAGGGGTGCTTTGAATTGAGCGGCACTCCCCCATCACCGTGCTGCTGTCGCGGGGCACCGCTAACACTCCGTGCACACTTTCAGGGTCACTTACTTACCGAATATCGATTGAGAGCTTGCTTGTCCTAGAACTTGCCCTGGGCACCGGGATACAGCAGTGCCTGGGCACACGGGGCGCCGTCCCGGGGGCTGACGCTTCCGGGGACGAAAACGGGGTGCCCGGGGAGGCGCTGTTCCACGGGCCTCTCAGCCCTGTGGGAAGAGCGGGCGTGGGGCTCACAGCCAGCACACAGGAGGCCTCTTGGGTTGAATAAAGGAATGAACAAACGGAAAAAAAGACAAGATACGTAGACACCATTTGCTAGATATGAATAGAAGGACCCAAACGAAAATCCTCAGGAACACAGCCATGGCCCAAAAGCGGCTCTGCTGGTGACTCCCTGGCTTTATTCTTGAAGCAGAATCTCTCAGGGGCCTCCTTCCTTCCTTGCCAGAGTTGCCAATTTTAGCCAATAGAATTCAGGACACCCAGTGAAATTTGGATTTCAGATCAAACAACGATTTTTTTTTAACATAAGTATGTCCCATACGTTGTTTGAGATATACTTATACTAAAAGTATTCACTGTTTATCTGAAATTCAAATTTAACTTGGCGTCCTGTGTCTTACCTGGCAACCCTATTCCCAGGTGAGGGCAAGAGGCAGGGTCAGAGGAAGACCTGGAAGGGGGCCGTGCCAGCCTCCCAGGAAGAGCCTGGACAGGGGAGGCTGGTGGAGAGGCCAGCCTGTGAGGACACACCTTTTGCGCGTGCTCAATTTTGTGCTATGTACGTGAGTTACTTCTTTCTTTCTTTCTTTTTTTTTTTTTTAATGTTTATGTTTGAGAGAGACAGAGACAGAGCGGGAGCTGGGGAGGGGCAGACAGAGGGGGAGACACAGAATCCGAAGCAGGCTCCAGGCTCCGAGCCGTCAGCACAGAGCCCGACGCGGGGCTCGAACCCACGAACCGCGAGATCGTGACCTGAGCCGAAGTCGGACGCTTCACCGACTGAGCCCCCCAGGCGCCCCTTGGTGCCCCAATTTCTAAAATGATTATTCCGAAAATGAGAGTCGATGTTAACGTCAGGGGAAGTTGGGGTTCAGCTCTCCTAAGCCATTTCAAAGATAAGCAGGGAGCTCAGTGCGGGTCAGGACGTGCCTGAGCTCCTCCAACCACGCCAGCCGCCTGGCTTCCCTTTTTGAATTTGGGGCCCACGCTCCCTTTCTCCTTCACCAACGTGAAGAAAGCGTGAACTTTAACAAGAACCGCTGATGTGTCCCCCCTCGAAACGGCCACACGGCAATCTGCACACACGTGTTCAGAGCAGCACCGCGTGCAACAGCCGAACGGACGAATGAACGAGCAGGGGCACGAAGCATCTACACCGTGGAGCGAGGGAGAACTCGACGCTCGGTGGGAGGAGTCGGACACAAAAGGCCACGTACCGTGGGATTCCTTTCGCACGAAACGTCCAGAACGGAAGTCCGGAGAGACAGGAAGGAGACTAGTGACTGCGAAGGGCGACGCCGGGGCCCGGGAGAGACAAGGGTGACTGGTAGCAGGTGTCCCTCTGGCAGGATGCAAATGTTCTAAAATGGGCTGTGCTGATGGTTGCAGACGCTAAAACCCATTTACCTGCCTATAAAATGGGCGGATTAAATGGCGTGAGAATCACAGCAAAGCCCTTGGAGAGCCTGAGTGGCACCGTCGGTTGAGTGTGTGACTCACGATTTCAGCTCAGGTCATGATCTCACGGTTCATGAGTTCGAGCCCCGCGTCGGGCTCTGTGCTGCCAGCACGGAGTCTGCTTGGGATTCTCTCTCTCCCTCTCTGTCCCTCCCCCACTCATGGGCATATGCTCTCTTTCTCTCTCTCTCTAAAATTAAAAAAAAATAATTGTTTCAAAAGCTGTTAATCCTTTGAAAGATCCAATGGTCCCTTCTTCCCCCAGAGGGAAGGCAGAAGTCCTGGGAAGGGCTGTGTGGTCTGTCCCCCCCCCCCATGCCCTCCAGCGGGCCAGGCCCCCCAGCCTGGTTTCTCACAGCCTATCCCCCTCCTGGACCTCGCTTCCCCAGATGGGTAACCCCTGCCCCTGTCAGTGGGGCCTGCCCACCCCCCTACCGTTAACCTAGCTCATTTCTATCTCTTTCCTCCCTTCCGCAAGGTGCACAGCCCCTCCCCCGTCGACCCAGCCCCTCTCCTCCCTCCCTCCGCACAGCCCCATGTGTCACAGACGATGCACTCACTCTGCTGTTGCATCACTTGTCCCCACTGGACCGCACGCACCGCTCAGCGGGCGTCACACAGATGCGTCCCCAGCTCCTACGACAGTGCCTGCCACCCACTCAGAGCTTAAAACCTATTTGGGGACTGGAGAAGATTGGGGGTGGGCTGGTGGGAAGAGGAGCGGGGTTCCTGAGCCACCCCCCGCCCCCCCGCGAAAGAAGCAGGGCTAGAAATGTCTGAGGGCCCCAGAAATAAAACAGAGGAGCTTATAGATCTGACGGTCCCCTGAGCTTCCCACGGGCGTCCAAACTTGGCGCCTGCAGCTCAGAAAGGGGAGTCTGTTCCCTCCCCTACACCAGCTTCCCATCCCCTCCCCGTGTGGCTCAGCCAAGGCACCCCCGCCCCCAGGTTCTGCCTCACTCCGGGTCTAAACCACAGCAACCCTAATACGGTCCCGGATGAGACCTGCCTCCATCCGGGCCCCACATCGAGGCTGCCTTCACCCCAGCTCCTGTCCTCACTCGGATGGTGACTGTTTGCAGAAGCCAAAGCCACTGGAGGGGGGAGGGGGAAGCTCCTGCTGGAAGAGGAGGAAGAGACAGATCCCTCCATCCCTCCCCCTCCCCCTCAACTCCTGCCCGCAAAGCGTTCTTTCTCACTGGCATTTATCTAAACCTCGCCCAGAGAACTGTGTGCCATGCCATCCCCCCTCCCCGCGTCGCAGGCGGACCAGCAGCCTGGGCACACAGCCCGTGCGGGCCTGGCTCGGGTCTGGGCACCATCCCGGCCCGGGGGGGGGGGGGGGGGAGGCGGGTTTGCTGGGAGGAACGTGGCCGGCACAGCCTGCCGGTGACGCTCGGTGAAGTGGGAGGGCCCTTCTGCTCGGAGAAAGACTTGGCAGCCGTCTGTGTCTGTGCACCGAAAAACCGGAGTTAAAATATTGTACCCAAAACATGAGGCGGTTTCCATACAGAAATCCCTGGGGATGATCAACTTTGGCGCGGCACCTGAAAAGGCGGCTCTTTCTACTCCGGCCCATGTTCAGAGCGGGCTCGCACACGCGCAAGACGAGAAGCCTGTGGGCCCCTGCTGCCCACGGCAGGTTTTGGGGTTTTGTGCTTCGTGTCCATTCTTGTCTGGGCTCTGCCACCAAAGCCCTCCGCGCCCCGTGAGGACGTCCGAGCCTTTCCCGCCTGCCTGCTTCTTCTCCTTTGCTGGGACCTCCGGGCTGTCTGTCCTTCACGGGCCTGAGCCCGCAAACCCAACCTGTGTCTTCTTGGCCCGGGACTGGGCCCGAGAACGACTCCAGGGATCGGCTGCTTGGAACCAGGGGGGTGGGTCGGGGGAGCTCTCTCTTGCCCCGGGACCTGAGTTCTGAGGACACAGAAGCCTGGATCTTGGGCACCCAGCTTCCCTAGCTGCACAGAAGAACCACAGAGTAAAGCCAAGGCCAAGAGAAAAGCCAGAGCTGAGAAGTGGAGAGAGAAGCGGGGACACCCGCACCCCCAGATTCAGCAGAGCCCAGAGCCAGGAGTCACGTGGCCTTCCTAGTTACAGGAGCCACCAGCTCCCTCTCCGCTGCAAGAGCAGACAAGAATGTCCAAATGAGGGGTGCCCAGGTGGCTCAGTCTGTTAAGCGGCTAAGCGTCTGGTTAATCAAGTCTCTTGATTTCAGCCCAGGTCATGATTTCACGGTTCCCGGGATCAAGCCCAGCGCCGGGCTCTGTGCTGTCAGCGCAGAGCCTGCTTGGGATTCTCTCTCTCTGACCCTCCCCTGCTTGTTCTCTCTCCTCCCTCTCTCTCTCCCTCTCTGTGTCTCTCTCTCTCAAAATAAATAAATAAACTTAAAGAAAAAAAAAGGAGATCCTGAAATCCTGACATCTGTTACAACATGGCTGAAACATTGCTCAGTGAACTAAGCCCATCACAAATGGGACAAACGCAGGGGTCCCAGAGTATGTCATTTCGTGGACACAGAAAGTGCAATGGGTAGGTGGGTGGGTGCCAGGGGCTGCAGGAAGGGGGACAGGGAGTCAGTGTTTACTGGGAACGGCATTTCCGTTAGGAAAGGCAGAACGTTCTGGAGATGGAGGGTTGGGGACAACTGGATGACATCCTGAATGCACTTGGTGCCGCTGAACTGGCCGCTCGGCGGTGGTTAAGATGGCTTCGGGTTATGTGTCTGCAGCACAGTGTTTTTTTTAAAACCTGGAAAGCATGACGTGAAACATGCTGAACGGGACGCGTTAAATGACTTGGGCAAACGAAACAGGGAAGCCCGACCCAGCTGTTCGCAAGCCACGAAAGTCACTTTTGGAACCATGACAGGAGTCGTGATTTTTTTGGTGTTTGCAAAACACTAGCCTGCTCAGCTAGACACGTGTCCGGGCTGTGGACCAAGGCCACGGGACTGGCTGACATTGCCCGTCGTCAGGAGGGGCCCAGCCAAGACCATTTAATCCCTGCACACACAGAGGTCTCTGCGCTCTGAGCTCACATGAGCTCAGCCGAGCTGAGGTTCCAAGAGCTGTAACCCGTCGGAACGCATGGCCCCCGTGTGGCCACAGAGCAGGGCCACGCCCAGCCTCTCCGCCGCAGCTTCTTACCTTCTAGATGTTTCTGCGTTTACAGCACATACAATGTTCACAGCTGTGAATCTTGGGAGTTGAGAGAAACCCTTCACGCTCTACATTCCACACTTGATCAGCATGTGGTTCACCTTTTTTCAATCACATGTTTCCATGTTGCAACTTAAAAACACATTTAAGAAGATGGGGTCCCTGGGTGGCTCAGTCGGTTAAGTATCCGCCCGCCTTCAGCTCAGGTCATGATCTCACGGTTCATGAGTTCGAGCCCCGCATCAGGCTCTGTGCGGACAGCTCGGAGCCTGGAGCCTGCTTTGGAGGCTGTGTCTCTCTCTCTCTCTCTCTCTCTCTCTCTCTGCCCCTCCCCCACAAAAAATAAATAAACATTAACACATTTTTTTAAAAAAACAAGTTTAAGAAGAAAATTTCCTTTACGTGGGAAGGTAGGATTCTAAAAATCAAAAATGAGTGCAGGGTGTTGTATTTAGAGAGAGCTCACACAGCCAATGCTTTGTCGTCTTCAGAACGACCCCAGGGTGCACCCATTAGACGGAAAGAGGTACTGATAACACTTAGGTCGCCATCCAAGCACAAAGGGCTGAATCTGGCACAGCCCGGGGGCCTCCAACTCCACGTTGAGCAGAGCCCCAACCAGCTAAGCACCTGTGTTTCCTAATTCCCACAGCCAAGGCCGGCCTCTCCCCATCCCCCGGCTGCCTCTCTCCCTCCTGGCCTGTCTTACCTGCGCGGTCACACCATTCTGGTGCCTGCCTTGGAAGCCAAGGGGAATGACCTCTCTATGACTCGCGGTCCCGGAAGGCAGGGCACAGCTCCTTCACTTCTGAACCCTGAGCACCTAACACCAAAACCAGGGCTTAGATCAATGTGGAAGGAAGGGAGGGGCGGGGAGGGAGGGAAAGGGGAGAGGGGGAAGGGGAAGAGGTCAAGATTAGGGGGTCGATTGTCAACATGGTCTCTCCTGGGTAGGAAACGCCAGCAGGGGCTTTGCACATAACTCACTAATTGCTAATCCTTCAGGCAAAATAAAGTCATCATCAGAAGTATTAGTTCATGGTCATGGCAGGAGAGTGGAAATACACTGCCTGTGCGGTTACACAGGGAATTCTACCCTCCAGCGACAGCCGGCAGTGAAGCGGCAGTGTGGACAACACTACTCCTTCCTCATACACTTCCTGGCCTCTGGGGACACCGTGGGTGCAGCCAAGTCACAGCCGGGCCTTCTGCAGAGCTCGAGTCTGGACGCCTGCAGCCCAGCTCTGAAACCGTCCTCCCCTGCCACCTCCCCTGGGCTTGCAGTGGGGCCTGATTCAGCCTGGGGAGGGGACGGGAGAGGGGCGGGGAAGGGGGAGGAGAGGGGGAGGGGCAGGAGGGGCTGGAAGGAAGTAGGAAGGGGGCGGGGAGAGGGGAGGGGTGAGGAGGGGCGGGGAGACGGGGCGGGAGGGACGGGAAGGGGGGAGGGCAGGGGGGGGGCAGGAGGGGGCGGGGGGGGCGGGGAGGAGGCGGGAAGGGGCGGAGAAGGGGGAGGGGAGGGGTGGGAAGCAGCAGGAGGGGAAGGGGAGGAGAGGAGGAGGGCGGGGAAGGAGGCGGGGAGGGGCGGGG
>NC_064811.1:3979837-3983741 GCF_023721935.1 Panthera uncia
GGGGCGGGGAGGCGGGGAGGGGCGGGGAGGCCTCGGAGACAGAGAAAAGTTTTCAGGTGGAGTCCAGAGCAGGGAGGGTCCGGCGTCCAAATCCATTCCCTGTGTCTGGCATTGAGGGAGCAGGGCAGGGAAGAAGCGAGCCCCGAGGAAAATGAGGGCAGCCCCCAAGCCCCATGACCCGACTTCAGCAGAAAGATTTGATCCTAAAGGCCGTGGGGAGTCCTGGAAGGCTTTAGATAGGTGACTGCCAAGGTCAGAGTTTTATCCCAAGGCCGTCTCTTGGGGAACCCAGCCTCAGGCACCAGAAAGACTCTGAGCACAGCCCCCGCTGGCCCAGCAGGGGCAGGGACTTGATCAGAAATAAGCCTTTGCTTCAAGCCCCTGGGGTTGGGGAGCCCTTTGTCACAGCATGACTTAGCCAAGCTGGAGACCATAATCCCGTTCGGAGAAGAGGACATAGGGCTCAGGGAGGTAGGTGGCAGTCTAGATGTTCCCAGAGCTGTCCCACAGCCACTCTGCGCTGCAGGGAAGAGGGAAGGAGGGAGGTGTCCCCGCTCAGCCTTAAAGGACCAGCAGGGGCTGTGGCTGCAGCCCACGGCTCCTGTCCACGCTGGGAGCTGGCTCTGACATCCCGTGGGCCTCTGCCCACCTCCCGGCCACTCCTCAGTCCGCTGACAGCCGTTTCGGCCGCTGCCATCAGACCTGGGGCCCCAGGGGCTGGGAAAGGTGACTCTTCCCTCTGGTGTTTGTGTTCTGTCCCCACGGAGTCACACAGCCTTTCTCAGCCTGTTGGGGCGGGGGGGGGGGGCATAGGGCGGTGACCTCAGCACACAAGCACCCACTGAGGACAGCCCTGGTGCCCCCACTTTACACCTTCCTGGGGGCCGGGTTCTGTCTTTGGTATGGAGTCAGGGAGGAGGTTGTGGGTGAATCAGACCCTCCTTGGTTGGGCTGAAAGATCGTGACCATCTGTTTGTTTTCCAGAGTCAGCAGGCCCTGGAAATCCTCAAGGTGCTTTTTGTTAAGTGTCTCCTAGGGTGTTCATGAGAGGAGGAGAGAGAGACAGAGAGAGGGAGATGTTCTGAAGACGTCTCAGATCTGACTCACCCCTCGCGGCCGAGGGTCAAGGACACGCCGGGGGAGGTTGGGGGGGGGGGAGTGTATTGAAGAGATTTTTCTCTTTAACAACTTGAAAGCCGGGTCTGGGCAATTCAGCCTCTTGGCCCCCGGATAGGGCTTGCAGGCTTCCGTAAGCTGTTTTTCTGCATGCCACGGCCGGGGTGTGGATGATGCCTAGAACTCTCCTGGCTCAGCTTCCACGGTCCATTTGCCTTCTGGTCTCCCCAGGGACTGAGACGTCCTCTGTGTGCCCACAGTGGCTGGACAGGTAGAGAGCTCCCCGCCCCTGGGGGTGTGCAAACCAGAGATGCCACCGATGGTTCGAGGGTCCTCGAGGGGGAACCTCCCTGCCAGTCTCAGCTCAAGCATCTGCCAGGGGAATGTGAGCAGGTACAGGCCACGCAGGCCCAGGAGGTGGCAGCCAGATGCGACCCGCTGCTTTGCCTTGTCCTCCTTCTTCTGTCGTTACAGGGGGATGTGGCCAGCTCCTACCTGGGTAAGGCACGTGTGCAGACTTTGAACTCCCTTCCCCCGGCCCCCACTGCCCGCCACCACCCCATCCCTGCCCTCACCACCCCCCCCCATCACGGTGCTTCCTTCTTTCCTCCTTCCAGACCTCCCTCCTGTCTCCACCAGCTCACTCCATCCCTCAGACACGATGACCCATGCCACTCAAGTTCCTGTCCAGAGACCCCGGGGCTGCTGGGTGACCGCGGCCATCCAGCTCCTCCCCCTCCCCCATGCGGAACCACAGCCCACAAGCGAACTCGGGCCCCACAGAATCAATCCCGCGGTCCCCGGATGTGGTCCCCTTGCTTACAATGGGGTGAGTCGAGGGAGGGGACGGCCCCCACACTGATGGATCGTCACGCACCACGTGAACACAAGGCCTTTCCAGGTCACTCGACATCTTCCGCCTGAGAGTGGGCCAGGGGCCCCCCTCAGGGTCGTGGGCATGATGTCAGGTCCCTGCATGATGGTCCGGGTGTCCTCACTCCCTTCTTCCCTGACTTCCTCTCTGGGCTGCAGCCCCGCTGAGCTCTGATTTTTATTTGATTTGATTTTACTTTTTTGAGAGAGAGAGAGAGAGCGAGAGCAAGCATGAGTGGGGGAGGGGCAGAGAGAGAGATGGAGACAAAGAATCCGAAGCGGGCTCCAGGCTCTGAGCCGTCGGCACACAGCCCGACGCGGGGCTCGAACCCACGAACCGTGAGATCGTGACCTGAGCCGAAGTCGGTCGCTTAGCCCACTGAGCCACCAAGGCGCCCCTGATTATTGTCATTAATAAAATGTGTCTGAAACAGCTACCCCTCCGAGTGTAGGGGTTCAGGGACGGAACAGCCCACATGGTCACTGCACACACCTTTCCCCTCTTCCGAGCTGGCAGGAAGGCCGCTGTGCCCCGCACCTGGGCGCGTCTCCCCTGCAGCCCAGGACGATCAGGGGGAAATGAACTTTCCAAAGAGGAGACCCGGCTTCAGAGAAGCCCCACCGGCCCCTGCCGCGGGGCACAGCGCCCCTCACACGTCACCGTATGGCACGCTTGCACCCTTCTCTCTTATGGCCTCAAGATCACTCCATCTCGCAGGTGAGGAAACTGAGGCTGGGAGCAGTTAAGCAATTTGGCCGAGGCCACACAGTTAGGAAGAAAGAGAGCGCGTTTCAAATACAACTAGTCGAGCCGGCCTTCGCCCTGTCTCTGCCACCCCCCGCCAGACTCAGTGGGTCACCGAACGTGGGGGCTGGCAGTGCAGCAGGGGTCCACAGCCCACCCGCGTGCTCGCCCTGCTAACTCCAGGGCTGCCGAGCCCCGGGGCCGCCTGGGACAGATGGCGAAGGGGACGTGAGCTGTCCGGTGAAGCCCCCAGGAAACCATGACTTGGAAACCCAGAGGGAGGCTGAAGGAGGGGAAGGATGGGAGGGCTCGGCTAGACAGGACGCACACTCGACATTGGAGAGAGCACGGTCGCTCGAAAAGTGTGCTGGCTTCAAGCATGATTCATCCCGTCCAGCCAAGCATCCGTCCATGCATCCATCTGTCCGTCTATCCATCCACCCACCCACCAACCACACATTTAACCATACATTTAACCTTTCACTGTCCATCCAGCCATCCAGCCATCCAGCCATCCACCCACCATCCATTCCCTCCATAAGAATTTACGATGAAGCCCCTCCCCTGTGCTGGGAGCCATCCTCAAGAAGCTTGGTCCTGTAGAAACCACTGCAACACGACGAAGGTTGGCGGGGCTGTGCCCGAGAAGTCCTGTGGTCTGTGGAGTCCCGGGAGGCACCTGACCCACATAGGGCTTGTCCAGGAAGGCTTCCTGGAGGGGGCGGTGCCAGAGCCAAATCTTCAAGGATGAGTGACGCGCCCAAGCAAAAGGAATGGGGGTTTCCCCCCACAGCACAAGCACTGGCGCAGGGGTGGGGAGGGAGAGGGTGGAGAAGAGGGCCGTGTGGAGAGATGGGGCCGGCTGGGGAACGAACCCACCCAAAGGGGCTGGCCCTGCACACCCCGGTGACTCTGTAGAGGAGGTTTAGGGGGGAGGTTTCTCCCTCATAAATGTCTCTTCTAACTGTCGCACCCCTGGACCGTCGGTGGCCCGAAGGCAGGGGCAGGCCGTCCTCCAGCGCCAGCACCCACGGCAGCACCGGGCACAGAGCCGACGAGGTCACACGTCTGCTGAGTGGGTGTCGGCACCGATCCAGGGCCTTCCCGGGAGGGGCTGATTCCCAGACGCTCACAGCCACTGTGCACGGAGACCGCTGGGCCCGGAGGCCC
>NC_064811.1:3983841-3995324 GCF_023721935.1 Panthera uncia
AGGTGCGGGAAGCCCGGAGTCAGGCGGGCACCAGGGTCATGGCCAGAGGCCCCAGGACTTCCAGCTGGAGCCCTCTGCTGGGTGCCCCAGGCAGCCCTAACCCTCCCCCTCATCTCCACAAAGTTACAATTTTGCTAAATCAACGTAACGTTTCGCCTTTTCGAAAGTCATAACCAGCAGGGTGATGCGGCTGATAGAGAATGTTCCCCGTGGGGCTGCCGGATGCTCTGCGCGGTTTTCTGTGGCTCCCGTGCAGGTGTTTTGTGTGGTCTGTTCTGTCGCTGCCCCAGTGGGCCTGCCTGCTGAGGGGGATTCGGGCACAGGCCTGTCCCGGCCCTGACCTGAGCTCGGCGTCCCGGGAGAGGGGGGCATCTGGGGGCATATGTTCGCACGTTTCACTCAAAACACCCGTGACCCGCACCCGGTGATCGGGTCTCCTCCTCAGCTTTGGAGAGACAAATTCCAAACGCCTCCAGTCCTTCTCGTGTGGGGACTCATCTGCCACAGGTGCCCTCCCTATCGGCAGGAACAGAAATACGGGACGAAGAGAATCCCATCCTCCCTGGCCGCGGAGTATATCGGGCGCCGTTCGGCACATTGATTTTTCAAAACACAAATAGTGTGCGCTAGATATTTCCAGGAACGAACAAAGAAAGCCTGGGGACAACTTATTTAAATCACCTCTCTTGGCTGAACTCTGCAGAGGCGGGGAAACAGCGGGGCGGCTGGGGACGGGGCCCCGGAGCGCTGGCTGGGGGCCCAGCCCCGGTGAGCCCCGCTTATCACCTTGAAGCAACCGCTTCCTTCCAGACAGGGCCAGGCGCCTGGCGAATGAGCCCAACGTGTCCAGTAAATCGAGGCTGACGCGGGGAACCGAAGCAGGGGCGGCCCAGAGAGAAGGCCTCCGAGAGGGGGGTGGGGGGGCCCGGAAGGAGCCTCTGCACGGTGGTGTCACTGTCCCAGCACGTGAGGGAATCCACACGGTGGAGGAGGACGAAAGGAAGCCAGCGAGGAAGGGAGGGGTGAGGAGGGGGCAGTGATGGGGGAAGGACGGAGGGAAAAACAGTGCCTTCAGACCTCCCAGGGCAGTAGGAGGTCACTCTGGCCTGGTCAACAGCCCCGAGAGGAATCGAGCTCAGCCCTCCTCCTCAGCCCAGACAAGAGCTCAGACCTCTCGGTGTGGCCAGGGCCCCCGATGGAGGAAGGCACGAAGGAGACGCCTGAAGCGGCTTGCGCAATCCGGGAATGCTGCCTGGTGGAGGTGACAGCCAAGGTGTCAAAAGGTAGCTATCAGCCAGGTAAAGGGGCTTGGGGTGGGGGGTTCAGGAGGAGAGGAAGGAATGTTCCAGGCTGAGACTCTAGAGAACACAGGGTCTCTGCGAGATGCTCGGTGTGCTGATGGGGGCTGGGGGCAGGGACTGAGGCCGGAGGTGAGGGGTACCCCGGGCCAGCCTTCCCAGGATGTGAGCTTCCTCCCGGCAGCAGCAGAGAGCCACCTGGAGGTTATGAGAAGGAACTACCTGATCAGGCGTTTGCAGGGGCCTGGCCGGCGGCTCCTCCCACCGTTCTGACCCAGGGAAGGAATCAGGAAAACCACTTGGCAGAGGGGAAGCCAAAGTATTCCCTTTATTGCTGGGGAAGTTGATCTGGCAGAACGTGGCTTCTATCTGCTGGCCAGTGGGTCTCCAAACACTGAGCCCCAGGCCTCCCCAGCGTGAGCACCCAGAGAAGGAGGTGGGGTCCCCGCTAGCCGACCTCCTGCATTAGCTCTCTTCCTCTGAGCAGGGGGAGGGAGGCCGGCCAGGTTATGCTGCAGTCCCCTCCCCAAGCGAAGGACCCGTCAGGAGGGGTGGCATCAGCCGCTCAGTCCCGGCAGCGCTGCAAGGCCGGGCTGAGGAAGTTTGGGTAGACAGAGGCCCAGAGCCCCCCCAGGGACACAGGGGCAGCGTCTGTCCCACCGTGCCTGGGACTCACGTGTGGCCAAGAGCCAGAATGGGCCCCGGCCCCCATGGAGCCCAGGGCTGTGTGTTAGAGCACAGGAAACCAGAGCCCAGAGAGAAATAGGTCCCGTTCTTGGTCACACAGCGAGTTAGGGACGCAGGCCGTCTGGGCATGCAGGTCCCGACGCCCGGCTCACAGCTCTGTCCCCTACAGCGCTTTCTACCTGCGGGTGTCCCTGAGGATCTGCACAGTCTGGAACTCCATGCACGCGGCGGGGGCACTGCCAACGTTGGGAGAATGTCACCAGCAGAAATCCTGGCATGTAAAAAACAGATGCCATCAGCCTCCCGCCCGAACCCCTTTTACAGATGGGGCAAAAGAGGCTGGCCTCAGAGGACCAGGCGGCCTGACCGGCGATCCTTGGCTCAAAGAAAATCCCTGCACCCCGAATTCCGTGCAGGTCCCCGGGAAGCAGGCCGGGGACTTCCCAGCCAGGCCTGCCGTCGGCTCAGAGCCAGTGCTGCGGAAGACGCCCAGCCCGGAGGCAGGGGCCCAAGTCGGTACCAGTCAAGGCTCCCCAGAGGAACAGAACCAGTAGGATATAGAGAGACATCTAAGAGGAGTTTTATCATAGGAATCCGCTCACAAGGTCACGGAGGCCGAGGAGCCCCACGATCTGCAAGCTGGAGACCCAGCAAAGCTGAAGGGTGGTCGGGTGGAGTCGGAAGCTCGGAGGGCCGGGAGCGCCCGTGTCTGTGGGCGGCAGAAGGTGGAGCGCAGAGAGCAAATCCGCCCTTCCTCCCCCCTCAGTGGAGGTGGACTGGGGGGTGCCCCCCACATCGGGGAGCACAGCCCTGCTCCGTTCCGTCCACCGCTTGAAGTGCTGGTCTCTTCCGGAGACACCCGCACACGCACAGCCAGAGAGAGTGTTCCACACGCCAACCGGCATCCCCGAGCGCAGCTGGGAAGACACGCGAAATTGACCATCACAAGGCTCCGACTCTGACTCTGTCACAAAACACCATGAGCCCCGAGGCGGTCAGCCGCCGGTTCCAAAGACCTCACGTGTGCCCAGCCCTTCCTCTGCTGGGGGTGGGGACCCAGCAGTGAAAATAAACGACCCTTCCCCCTTCAAGGACCCCGCAGTCCAGTAGAACACGCGGGTTAGTCCTTCCCTCTGGGAACACTGCATCAGGGTCAGCCGGGTTGCGGCACAGGGCTCCCACCTGTCACCCTCCCCCGCCATGGCGGCAGATGACATCACCAGTCCACTGGGGGCCCCCTTCCCGCAGCCAGAGGGCCCCCTCCCCTCCCTCCAGGAGGCCCTGCAGGCAGCTGTGGTCACATCTGCCAAACCTACGTGCCGTCCTGACGACTTGGGAGGTCTGCCCAAGATCCCATTACTTTGGGGTAGAGTTAAAGTCCCACCCAGCTGACCTCTTTGTCACTTTGCCCTCACTCTCTGGGCCTTTCCTCCATGTGCTCACTACATGCTATCATCACCTCGGATTGTAATCGTTAGGTCAGCCAGCAGCCGCCTGGTTTCCTCCATCGACAGCAAGCTCACTGCCTCTGGTGATGAAGTTCTTTATGTTGGTCCCAAATCCCTCCCAGGCCCTGGTTCATGACTCACGCTTGACTTGAAAGGCACAATGTCAACCGATAACGACAGCTGTTTTCTGTGGACTGAGACCCCACTCCCCTGGGTCCAAAACCCACCCGGCCCCCAGCATGGCTCAGCGCATGACTGAATGAATTAACCACAGCAACTGCGTGAAGCCTTGGCGGGTTCTCTTTTCCCTGTTTCACAGAGAAACTGAGTCCCGGAGAGTCAAGAGTCTGCAGACCATGGCAGAGGGGATGTTGGAAGCCATGCTCCCTTCTACCGAGACCCTTGCTCCTTCTGAGACCACATTCCGCAGAGACAGAAACAAACACCCACCCCTCCAAGCCCGTCTGCCCCACGTGCACACATGCTCTTCCTTCCAGAACCTTCTCTGTCTGCTTCCTCCCTTCCCACCATCTGGGATGGAAGCCTGCACTTGAACTGCCCGTTCCCATAGTTGTTCCCCAAAGACAGTGGCCTGACCTTGTGTTGACACTCACAGCACATGATAAAGGATAAAAGATTTGGAGCCACCCTTGAGGGCCAACAGGGGGAAGGACTCTGTGAGAACAGCCATCTGGGGAGAGATAAGGGGAAGGCACAGCACGAAGAGACAACACCGTGAGCTCCTTAAAGAAGAAAGACGGCATTTCCCTGCAGGTGCTTAGCAGCAGCTGTTGAAGCTGTTATTCCGGGCAGTGCCAGAATATCTACGATCAAAATGTCAGGTAACGGCAAGCGTTGGAGAGGGGGTGGGGAAATCAGAGCCTTCACGCACTGCTGGTGGGCACGTAAGTGGTGCACAGCTGCTCTGGAAAGCAGTCAGGTGGTGCCTCACCTATAAAACAGAGTTCCTGTGCAACCCAGCAGTTCTACTCCTCAGGGTGTGCCCCAGAGAAATGCGAATGCGTCCACATAAAAACATGCACGTGAACATTTATAGCAGCCTGATTCATAATAGCAGAATGTGGAAACAACCCGAATGTCCGTGGAGTGGCGAGTGGATGAACAAATGGGCTAGACCCATAAGATAGAATATAATGGAATATTCTCAGCCATAAAAAAGAATGAAATACTGATACATGCTGCAAAATGGTTGAATCTTTAAGACATTCTGCCAAACAAAGGGAGCCAGTCACAAAAGACAGAATATTATATGGTCCCATTTATATGAAATGTCCCAGATAGGGAAATCAGTAGAGATGAGACGTAGTTTAGTGGATGTCAGGAGCTGGAGGTGAGAGCTAATGGGTACGGGGTTTCTTCTGGGGGTGACGAAAATGTCCTAAAACTAATTATAGTCATGGTGGTACACATCTCTGAACATCCTAAAAACCACAGAAGGATATACTTTAGAAGAGTGAATTACATGGTGTGCAAATCATATCTCAACAAAGCTGCTTGAGAAAAAAAAAAAATTTAAGGACAAAGGGAAGGTCAGTTATTGACTTCACCTTCTACTTTAAGAAACCGGACAAAGGCAAAGCCAAAGTAAGCAACGGAAAAGAAAGAATCAGAGTGGAAATCAGTGAGGTAGAAAACAGAAAACAATAGAGAAAACCAGTTAAGTAAAAAACTGGTCCTTTGAGAAGGCTGATAAAATTTATAAACCCTAGTTAAACCGACCTGGAAAAAAAAGAGTGAGCAGGTACAAATTACCAAGATCAGAAACGAGAGGTGACATCATTACAGATCCTACAGATGTTTTTTTTTGTTTTGTTTTGTTTTGTTAATTTTGCTCAGTTTGTGTCCAAATCCCAGACTTGTAATGAAAAACACTTTTCAGTTCTGTCTGGGGACATGGAGTCTCTGCAACAAGAAACAAAAAGTCCGTACAAACAGTTTCGCTTTGTTTTACAAAATGCAATCTCCTGCATTTTTCAGGTTGTTTTAGGTAAACAGTCACAGATCACTGTGATAAGCATCTTGAAGGAAGGAGCCAAGCTTTCCGTTTTATTCTGATCATGAGTTTTTTTCTTACGCCTCCCTCCAGGCTCGGGGATTCCAATCCTGGTCTGAGTGACACACAGCAGGATCCCAAGAGCAGCGTCCGCAGAAGGGCAGGGAGCAGTGAGGACGTGAGTAAATGCTGGTAGTGGTGGTGGTGGCCGTGGCTGCTCTACTCTGCACTGAAGAGTGGCACAGAGTGGCACAGAAGCTGGCTCCTGGAATCGGTGTAGGATTCTGTACTCTCCACCAGGCTTTCCCTGAGTGTGTCCCCCGTGCAGCCTTGGGCACAGAAAGGAGTAGAGATCTGAGCCTTACTTGATGGGATTTAGATGCTGGAATGGTTAAGACTTTGGGGGATATAGGGATAGTGTGAATGTACTTTGCATATAAGAAGGGCATGAATTTGGGGGGCCAGAGGGCAGATTGTTATGGGTTAAGTGGTATCCCACTGAAAGATGCATTGAAGTCCTAAGCCCCAGTGCCTGTCAAAGCGACCTTTTTGGGAATGGAGTCCTTGCAGATGTTAATTAGTTAAGATGAGGTCATACTGGAGTAGAGTGGGCTCTAATCTAATATGACTGGTGTCCTTAAAAGAAGAGGAAATTTGGGACACTTGGGTGGCTCAGCTGGTTAAGCTTCTGACTCTTGATTTCAGCTCAGGTCATGATCTCACGGTTCATGAGCTTGAGCCGCATCTTGGGCTCTGCACTGACAGTGTGGAGCCTGCTTGGGATTCTCTCTGTTCCTTTCTCTCTGCCACTGCCCTGCACACACCCTCTCTCTAAATAAATAAATAAATAAACTTAAAAAAAAAAAAAGAGAGAGGAGGGAAATTTGAACACAGACGTAGCAGGAGGAAAAAATTTGTTTTTCTAAGCTTATTTATTTATTTAATTTAGAGAGACAGAGAGAGAGAGCATGAGCGGGAGAGGGGCAGACACAGAGGGAAAAAGATAGAACCTCACATGGGGGTTGAACCCACAAACTATGCCATCATGACCTGAGCTGAAACCAAGAGTCAGATGCTTAACTGACTGAGCCACCCAGATGCCCCCAAAATATCTGTTGTTTTAAGCCAACCGTATGAGCTTCCTAGGTACATAACAAAGTACCACAAATTGGTAAGCAATAGGAATCTATGGCCTCACAGTTCTGGAGGCTAGAGACCCAAGATCAAGGTGTCACAGGGTTGGTTCCTTCTGGGGTTGTGAGGGAGGGTCTGTTCCCTGCCTCTCCCTGCCCCCGCCCCCCAGCTTCTGGGGTTTAACGGCATCATTGGCACTTCCTGGCTTGTAGACATGTCTCCCGATCTCTGCCTCCTGTGTGTCCAAATGTCCCTTTCTATAAGGACACCTGCCATGTTGGACTAGGGCCCACCCTGATGACCTCATTTTAACTTGATTACTCTGTAAAGATCCTCTCTTCAAATCAGGTCACATTCTTTTCTTTTCTTTTTTAATGTTTATTTATTTTTGAGAGAGTACAATCGAGGGAGGGGCAGAGAGAGGGGAACAGTGGATCTGAAGAGAGCCTTGCACGGACAGCAGTGAGCCTGATGTGGGGCTTGAACTCACGAACCATGAGATCATGACCTGAGTCGAAGTTGGACACTCAACCGACTGAGCCACCCGGGTGCCCCAAGGTGACATTCTGAGGTCCTGGGGGTTAAGACTCCAACGTGTAAATTTTGAGGGGACCCAATTTAATTTATAACACCTGTTCAAAGTCCAGGGCCTGGGCTTTTTTTTTTTCTCATGCTAATTGTAGATTCACAGTGTAAACGTGCCATGAATTTTATCAACCTTGTTTTTGTGAGAAGTATTGAATCTGTTGGTCTCGTATTGCTGCCTAGAAGGAATTAAGAGTACCCAAGCAAGAGGTGTCGATCTCTGCCAGGATTTTCCTAAGCACGCCCATTCCTGCTTCCAGCAAAATGTTTCCAAATCTATCCCAGGTGTTTTTTGACATTATTAATTTTTTTAATTGCGGTAGAATATATACAACATACAGTTTACCATTTTAGCCACTTTTAAGTGTACAAGTCAGTGACGTTAAGTACATTCAGTTTGCTGACCAGCCACCACCACCCTCCGGTCTCCAGAACTTTCCAAACAGAAACCCTGTCCCTATTAAGCACTCGCTCCCCGCTCTCTCCTTGCCCAGTCCCTCGTAACCGCCTCTCTACTTCTGTCTCTCTGGATTTGCCTCTTCTGGGTATTTCCTCCACGCGGAATCGTACAATATTTGTCCTTTTGTTGTCTGGATTATTTCACGGAGCACCACGTTTTCAAGTTTCATGCACGCTGTGGCAGGTGCCAGCATCTTCTTCCTTGTTAGGGCTGAATAACACCTGGCTCCCCGAGCCAGAACGTACATGTGCACACACACACACACGTACACAAACATGCACACATAGATACACGTGCAGATACACAGACACAGCTCTGGCTTACACGTGGGCCCCGGGCTCCTCATCCGGCTTATGGTGAAATTGCCACACTGTGGGGGCCACGCGGTACTTACTCGAGAACAGGGTGCATGGAAAGAGTGTGAGGCCCAGAGCGCAAGACGGTGGGCCCTGGGTCCTGGACTCAGCACAGCTCCCTCCTCCGTCCACTGGGGTTACGGTGAAGCCTGCCTCCGACGTGACCGTCAAGAGCCACTGTAGTGACCACAGTCCATCGCAAGTGATAGAAGACCAACTCAGAGCAACTGAAGCAAATGGAACCGATCTGTACTTGGTTCCTCACGCTGAGAGGGGGGCTGACGTGCCTCAGGAGTGAAGAAATGGCTTCCAGAGTGAGGATTTAGGCTCTGGGACAGGGACTCAGACCCTCAGACCTCCCTCCCCGCTTGTCTCTGGGGCATGGTGGGCAGGGACACAGGGCGCCAGACCCCCATCTCCCTGTGTGGGGACCCTGGCAGGGGGAGACCCACTTCCCCTAGCTTCTATAAAGCACGTCCAGGGAACAATCTGATTGGCCCTGCCTGGGTCACGTGCCCTGTCTTTGGACCAATCACTTTTGCCAAAGGACGGGATCTTATCACAGGCAAGCCCTCAGGCTAAGAGTGGGTGGGGGCCCAGTCTGTCCAAAGAAGGGAATCAAAACACATGCCAGGAAGTTCAAACAAACAAACAAACAAAAAAGCAAAACAATTACAAAACAATAGAGAACTACCACGGTGGCGACAGGATTCAACGAGTAAAGATATGTGACCCCCCCCCCCCACCCCCCGGAAGAGCGCCTGGCACAGAGCAGATCCTCAGCATCCGACGGCCGCTGTCCTAATAGAGAACAGGCCAATACAAGTTCCCTTCCCCCACCCATCACCGCCACCACTAGCGGGGAATCACCCTTAAAAACCACTTTAAAACATTACGCGTGTTTTCATAACCCAATTTTTCAGAAAGAGGCTCTGGGTTGAAGTTGTTTGCTTCATACTCAGATGCCGCCTGTTCCAGAAACAGAGCCCCGCACCGGCCATCTGTAACACCACCTGGGGCTTCTCAGATGCCCTTTGCAGCTCACGGTGGGGGAAGATGGGCCGAGGCCCGGCAGGAGGCCGGGTAAGCCAGGCAGGGGCATGGATGGGCTTCTCCCTAGGGTCGCGGCCCTGGCCAAGCTCCGATGTGCTTTTCTGTGGCCTTAGGGTGCTGGCTTTGTCTCTGAAAAGAACATCTTCGGCTTCGGAGACTCCCTTTGGGGAAGGGGAACGCCCCTGAGTTTCCACACCTAAGGGGAAACCGTCCAATCTGCGAAGCAGCGATGATTTTAATCCTGCCACGGAGAGGGACGACATTCTGATCTAGTCACCAAAGAGCCTTCTCCTACTCAGACTTCCCAGAGGCCTTCACTACGCATCCGCTCAGCCGGGCCTGCACCGAGCGCCAGGGGCTGTCGTGGGCCGTCGAGATCAGCAGTGGGTAAAACAGACCCTGGGCCGCCCCCCCCGGAGCTTACGCTCCAGCGTAAGGCCCACTAGAAAACAAGACGGACAAGAGACATAGATCCACACCAGGGTGGACAGCGGAGGTGCAGGGGCGAGGCCGGGGTGGAAGAGCGGGAAGGAGCAAGCTCACAGGCTGCACGCAGTGACCCAGGATCCCAGCTTGCAAACCTCCCCCTCCACCCACCCCCGCGCAGAACGTCCACAAGAGATTGCTGCGGTGTGGCCTTTCCCCTCCCCCAACCCCGCGGGTCTGCCCTTTGGGATGCTGCAGTGATGATGGCCTTTGCTCCACCCCAGTGGTGAGGACAGGGCCACACGGTGGCGAGGGCAGAGCCGCAGGGGGAAGGAGTCTGGGCCCCCCGAGAACCTGGGCGCACAGGGCCACCGTGGGAGCCGCGCGCGGCGCACCCCTGGACTTCCGCACGCGGGGAAGTTGAGGTCTGCGGTTTGGGCTACCGCTGTTTGGCTGATCCAGGAGGGGTTAGTGCCCTGTGTGGGCCCCGCACCAGCGCAGCTGTGTCCTGACGGCCAGCCCAGGCTGCCAGTGGCAGGGGGAAGGGACAGCGGGTCAGGAGGCTCCCCGGCACCCAGCTTCAGACACAGCCCCCGGGAGCCCCGCGGCTCTCCAGCACTGCCCGTGGGAAGGCACCGCACGCATCGCCCATCGCCATCACGTCACCCGTCCCCTGAACACTGTTGCTGGTGGCAGCCGCGGCCACTGTCACCGCCACAGATCATCTGGGGGATGTGCAGCCGAGCCGCGTGCTTCTCCCAATACCACGAGTGTCCTTAGCCTCATTATTCAGGGGAGAGACCCACTTCACCCCTGCTCACTGTGGCTCCGCAGGGTCACGGCCATCACCCCAAGATGCCTCTGGCTCCAGCTCTGGGCTTGTGATCAATCCAAGGGCAGAGTCGGGGGGAGCCGGACAGCACAGGGACTCAGCTTCCTACTGGGGGCGCGAGAGAGAGAGAGAGAGAGAGAGAGAGAGAGAGAGAGACACACACAGAAGGTGGGGGAATACCCCATGGTTTGCATCTTCCAATGCCTCTATAATAAGCTCTATTATTTTTCTAATGAGGAACCGTCCCTCCTGCCAATCCTCACCCACAGAGCTTTTCATGGTTCTTTTTTCTGGCCCGTGATGGATTTGACCAACACACAGGAGGGTTCGAAACGCAGTGGGCTTGTGGTGAACAATTTAATCAGCCTTAGATTCAAATTATCTCTCACGTCCACAGGCTCTGTAAGGAGCTCTCCCCGGGACTCGAGGGGCTCACCGCCTCCTCCCTCTTTTCCTGTCCTTTGGGCAAGCCAAGGCCACCCTCTGCCTACCTCTGCGGGAGAAAAGAAGGCCACCCAGGCGGCCACCTGAGCCCCACGTGGTCTGAAAGCTGCAGGTATCTTTACAACGTTCTCAGGGAAATGCTGTGAGTTAATGGCGCGTTCACTCGTTCCCCGTGCAAATGACGGGGCTCTTTTTGCAGAAAGTTATTTCAGCTTCAACGGCTGTGGCCCCTTCTGGTGGCATGTTCTTGCCAAGCACATCCTTTCTGCTTGGAGCCAGTGTGCTAGGGACAAGGGGCAGTGAAACTTGCTGCCAGACCTCAGGTACCTCATCCAGGCACGTCTTGGGCCTGGGAACCCCGGTTTCCTCTGGGCGGAGGGTTCAGCCACCAAAACAAAGGAACAATCAAAAGTGGGCCAAGAATGAGCCGCAATGATGAAAAAGGGAACGAGGTGTACGATTAATCCATTCTGTGTGCTGAGATCCAAAACATGATCAAAGATGGGGCGCCTGGGTGGCCCAGTCGGTTAAGTGTCCGACTTTGGCTCAGGTCATGATCTCGCAGTTCATGGGTTCAAGCCCGCGTCGGGCACTGAGCAGAGGGCTCCAGCTGGAAGTCCGTGTCGGCTTGAACTTCCAGCTGAGCAGAGGGCTCCAGCTGGAAGTCCTGGGGCCTCTGGCCGTGACCCTGGTGCCCGCCTGACTCCCGGCTTCCGGCACCTGTGTCTCTTTGCCCCCCCTGCCCT
>NC_064811.1:3995724-4015411 GCF_023721935.1 Panthera uncia
CAGCCCCGCCAACCTTCGTCGTGTTGCAGTGGTTTCTACAGGACCAACAGCCTAGAGCCTGCTTTGGATTCTGTGTCTCCCTCTCTCTCTCTCTGCCCCCCCCCCCCCCCCCCCCCGTGCTATCTCTCTCTCTCTCTCTCTCTCTCTCTCTCTCTCTCTCAAAAAACAAACATTAAAAAAACATGATCAAAGAAGGCCCAGACAATAAACGTATGGCCGCCTCCCGGGCTTATGCTGTGGCTCAGTGCGCGGGGCTGGGGTCTCCATTCTGGGCCTTGGAACCACAGGTGCCGGCAGGCCGGGCTCTTGGGGGGCTCCTCAGGCTGCTGGTGGAGTTCGGCTCCTTGAACAGCAGATCCGAGGTCCTCATTTCCTTGCTGGCCGGCAGCGGAGGGCCTTCCTCTGCTCCTAGAGGCCACACCCTTGCCTTGTCTCTCACTCGTCCCCTCCATCTCCAAAGCAGCCACCCGACCCGTTCCCAGGCTTTGAAAAGCTCTGTGACGTTGCCTGCTGGGGCAAACTCTCCATTGTAAAGGGCTCACCGAGGCCAAGGCCACCGGATAATCTCCATTAAGGCCGACTGGCTCGGGCCTTCCATTACGCCTGCCAAGCGCCTTCAGAGAAGCATCTAGATTCATCTAGTGTCGGATTGGATAACCGTAGGGTGGGGATCTTGGGCCCATCTTTAGAATTCCGCCTACCACACCGTTACCATATTTTTTTTTTATTGGCTCATTTCAGAGTTGGATAAGAGGATGAAAATCCATGTCCCTGCTCAGGGACAATAATAAAATGAGAATGATAATAATAATAACAAAAACAATGCAGCTTGTGGCAGCCAACACGGATGCAGGTCTGGCTTCGCCTCTGACAGTCATATCGAAGTTGAGAAAACTATGCAAAAGCTCTGCCTTTTCCGCCTCTGTGACCTTGAACGGGTCACCTAACCTGACTGGGCTCCGTGTCCTCCTCACCATATTGTGTGCTGACCCAAAAGAACATCTGCCCAGAGCCTGGCACCCACGGGCGCTCGACTATTATGAGGATCACACCCATGGCCCACACGCTATTGGGCCGTCTGCCAGACCTTCTCCCGAGGACGCCTTCTTAACCGTCATCCCATCTTTGTTGGGGGCGCCACGCCCACGGCATGGCTTGCTTTTCCCGCATCGCTGTCCGGGCCACCCATGACCTTTGCTAAAAGTGTGTTTTGCAGGCTGACCCAAGAGTCTTCCCATACAAGCAGCTTCGTCTCCATGGAGAGGACTTGCACTGAAGATCTGGGGGAACTACCTCAGCAGGATCTCAAGAGCAGTGGCCAACTGACATCTTCCCGGGCGTGACCCAAGCTCCCTTTGGAGCAGTTCCCAATGTGGCCACGAGGTGGCAGCACAGGCAGACTGCTGCTCAGGGAAATTCCAAGGGGCAGGATACAGATGGAGAGGGCATGGCTTCCTGGCGGGCCTTGACCAACTGGTGGCCGGGTCTCCGGTGGGGCATCGCCCCCGCGACAACCTGTGCTTGTCTCTGTCTCGGGACACAGTGGCTATAACTCTCTGCTGGTTGCCCGCATGCCGCGCGCTACAAGCTATTTAGGACACCCCTTTGATTTCTTCTGAGTTTGAAAAAGTTAGGAAATGACTATTTGTATCTCTTTTAAACTTCACAATAAATGATACGATCCCAGTTTTATAGGTGAGCAGATCAAGGATCAAGGCCAAGACCAAGTAAGTGGCTTGCCCAATGTCACAGCCAGGGAGAAATAGCACATGACCATTTTACATTTTATCACAGAAAATCTCAAATACACAAAATAGTCATAACTCGGACGGTGTTCACCACCCAGCTTTAACCATTATCGACATTTTGCCACTGAGTTTCTCCTATCCTCATGATTTCCTTACAAGAGTATTTATAAAGCAAATTCCAAACACTGTGGCAATATACTGTAGATGCTTCTGTTTGCATTTCCAAACAATTGGGACATTTTTACCTAACCATCGGGCCATTACATCTCCCTAACAAAAGTGTCAATAACTCCTTAGTATCATCTGATGCTGTTTATACTCAAACTCCCCCACCTCGTGTCATACAGGTCTTTTTTACTTAAAAAAAAATTTTTTTTTTTTTTTTAATGTTTACTTTTTTTTGAGAGAGAGACAGAGTGCAATCAGGGGAGGGGGCAGAGAGAGGGAGACACAGAATCTGAAGCAGGGTCCAGGCACTGAGCTGTCAGCACAGAGCCTGACACGGGGCTCAAACCCACAAACCAGGCAATCATGACCTGGGCCAAAGTCGGATGCTTAACTGACTTGAGCCACCCAGGCTCAGAACAAACCAACTATAAAAAAGACATGTATAGTTCCTTTGCTCTAGGATGATCCAAATAAGGTCCACACATCCATTTAATTATGCTTTTAAGCTTTTATTCTCAACAGTCCTACTTCCTTTTTCCCCCTCCAGCCCTTTAATTAATTAATAAACTGGGTCCTTTTTCCATAGAACAGCACACATTCTGAATTTGGCTGTTTGCCTCTCCCTGCAGGTGTCACAGGCTCGGGCACAGCGCACACATTCATTCAGCATTACCAATGCTTCTAACGCGGGCAGAGCAAAGAATAGAGGCTTGGTCCTCACAAGTGTGAGGACCCCCTGGGAGACCACAGGGCCAGCCCTCCAACTTACGGGGTGCCTGCAGGCTCCAGCCTCCCCGCAGGTTCCGGCCTCCCCTCTTGGCAGACAGGACTGCGAGCCAGGAGTGCAGGAGCAGGAGCTGAGCCAGGGCTCCTGGGGGCCCCTCGCTGGAGGGACAGCAGCCAAGGGGTGTAAGAAAAGCCGCACCTCCACTTCAGGGCATGTGATAAAGTACCAATGGCCTTTGTCAGGCTAATGACAACGTTTGGATATATGAGCTTTAGCGGAGTCCCCAAGGTATTCCTAGGTGCTGTTCTTATTGTTATAATTTGTGTTTCGTCCCGAAGAAAGCGAAGGTGCAAAGAAAAGCAACATACACGCGTATCTCCGTCCTCCACCGTCCACACGGTAACGCTGTCACATCCGCCTCTCAGGTTCCGGCACCCGCCCCACCAGGTGTCCGGGACTGAGAGTGCCCACCAGCCCGCCCCCGGTCCTGCCCGCCATCCCCACCACGAGTCCGCAAACGGCGGGTTTACGGCGGCCCTCACGTCCCCGCAGGTGCACAGACTGCGCCCCGGCCCTCAGGTGACGTGCGCGTAACGAACGCCTGACACTCCGGAGACCCGCACCGCGCGGCACCCGCCCCCGCCCCCAGGACGAAGGGCAGCGGAAGCGCAATAGGGCTCGCCGGTTGCAAGTCTCTTGGGCTTGAGCAGTGCACTTCCGGAGCCCCGCCCCCCGAAGCCTTTTCCCCATTGGCTCTGCCCTGGACCACGCCCCTCCCGCGAGCGTCTCCTCCCACAGTTCCCTTCACCTTTCACCTCCTCACCTTCTGCGGCTCCGTAAAGCCTAAGACCCCGCCCACCGAGAGGGGAAGCTGAAGCGTGAGAGAGCGCTCAGCAATGACCCACAATTATTGGTTAATATTTTATGTCCATCAGGGGAGAAGCGGTTACGGACTGGCTGCAGGGAAGTAGTTGGGCGGGGAAGCAGGCACAGAATCTACGCGAGTGGCCAGGCCTCCGAGGGGGCGGGCCAGCGGCCTCTACGCCTGCCTGGTGCGTGCGCAGTGACGGCGGCGGCGGCGGCGGCGGCGGCAGTCATGGCGGCTCGGTGCGTGAGGGTGGCGCGGCGTAGCCTCCCGGCTTTGGCACTGTCTCTTAGGTAAGGGGCGCCCTGCTGCGGGTGGCTGAGGAGGGGCGTGGTCCCCAGTGCCGCTCCTACTCGGGCCGGGACCGCGCCGCCGGCCCTGCCCGGCTCTGGCCCGGGAGCTGGGCGCGCTGGGCCCGCGGTTCGCCGACGCGGCGCGCGGACCAGCCGCGCAGGGCCTTCGCCTCGGCCCGGCTTCCGGCGCCGATCCCCAGCACTCGCGGCCCCGGCTCTGGCCCCGCGCCGGAGGCCGGGTCGCTAGCAGTTATCGGGCGTGCGTGCCCGGGCAGCGCCAGGCCGGGCCCACGGGGGCGCTCGGGGAGTTTGGTGGCGGTTCCCGGGCTTTTTCCACTCGGCCCCGAATTCCTTCTCCACCTCCGCCTTTTCCGGAGTCTCAGGTCCGGAGTGCCTCGAAGCCCGCTCCGTCGTCGAGCGAGGAATGTATTCAGACAAGTGCAGTGACTCCGCAGGGAAGGCCTCAAGAGTCGGTGCGCTCGCCTAGTTCATTATTGTTATTTTTCCTTTTATGTGTATTTACTTGGAGAGAGAGCGCGAGCGGGGGAGGTGCAGAGAGAATCACGAGCTGGATCCTTGCAGATCCGGAGGCGGGGCTCGATCCTACCAACCGTGAGATCATGACCTGAGCGGAAATCAGGAGTGGGGAGATGAAATGACTGAGCCACCCCGCGGGCCCTGTTTTCTCTTCTTCTCATCCTGCAGCTGCTGTTTCTTCAAAGTCCTACCTCCTAAGTTAGTTTGGGAAGTAGTTAGCATCTTTGCCGTAGGAACTGCTCAGAACCAAGTCATTTGCCAGAGGAGCTGCTCTGGGCCAAGTGGAGACTGGGCAGAGCAGGACCTGCACTTTTCCTCGGAGGAGCTTTTGCACGTGGATGGGAAGCCCCGCGAGTGGGGCGAAGATTACCTACAAGGAAAGGGGATGAAGGTGTGATTGCCAGCCTGATAAATTATGTAAAACAAAACAGGGGAACAGAGAGCGGGGACCCACCTGGATTGCCTGAGTAAAACGGCATTTCTTTTTTTCTTTTTCTTTTCTTTTTTTTTTTTTTTTTTTTTTTTTGCTCAAGTAGTTTGTGGTTTTGTATCTAAATTCATGGCCAGGAAAGCAATCAGAAGGTAGAATTAATTGCTGTCCTTGAACTACTTTTGTGGAAAGAGGCTCACAGGGTGGGGGTGAGAGCTGGGTAGCCGTCATGGCTGTAAGAGCAACTAAGCTCCATGAGGCTCAGTCTCGCTCTCTGGAGAACCGGATGGGCACGGGCTCTTCCCTGTCGTTCCCCTGCCACGCTGCTCCCCGACCCCGTGTGGGCTGAGCCACAGGAATCGGGACTGCGGAGCAGAGCGGGACTGCAGAATGACCGCGACTTTCCCACCCAGGAATCAGCGCAACGGAAAAATTAGACCGGCCTCACAACAGCACACTGAGTGTTTAGGTTCTGAGCGGTTTTAAATCACAAAAATAAAACACGAAAGAAAGGTTAGTGCGGTCCTCCCCCTAGTAACTGTGGGTCCTTCCATTCTTCTCAGGGCCTGAGACACACGTATATACACAGAATTTCCGGTTCGTCCTTAGAAAGGGCGTCACGTTTTGCCGGTTTCTCTATGTTGCATCTGTTACCGCACAGTACAGCTGTAGCGTGCCCCAGAGAAGAGAGCCGGACGTTGTTTTTGGTGGCTGCGGAGTAGTCCATGTTGTGGAAGCACCAGTTGATCCAACGATGTCCCCTCTGACGAGCGCTCTGTTCCCAGCCTGTTGCTGTGCTGCCGGAAACATCCTTGTACGTGTGTTCCGCGTACTGACAACTCTCCGGTTCACTGAGGCAGTTAATCTGGGAAGAAAACTGACTAGAGTTCATTTTCAGATTGAACTGCGGCACAATTAAGAGCAGCTCTTAAGAGAAATCTGTGTTGCAAAATTTGGGGAGAAATCTGAGTTTTAAGACCATTCTGTCATTCGTTAAAAACTTCGTGACCTTGGGTTTATGACTTAACCTTTTTCCTGTGGGGGTCAGATTGGATAAGATCTAAAGTCACTTCCAGTATTCGTTTCAGAGCTCTTTGTTTCCCCCTGTATATCCCTCTGCTCTCCTACCTCCAGTCCAGACTCCTTATGTGTAACTCTTACCTGTCCTTTAGAGCCCCTCTGCACAAAGCCTTTCACGGTCTTCCATTTCCCCAAAGATAGAAACATTCTACTCTGAGCCTTCCGGAGCACATGGTTCTTCTTTTATCATGTTTAAACCCAAAATTATAGTACCTTGTCTGTAGATACCTTTTTAAAATGTTTCTATGAGAGAGAGGGTGTGTGTGCACATGTGCAAGCAAGCGAGGGCAGAGTGGAGAGGGAGAATCCCAAGCAGGCTTTGCACTCTGAGCGCAGAGCCCGATGCAGAGCTCGATTTCACGAACAGTGAGATCACGACCTGAGCCGAAATCGAGAGTTGGGCACTTAACCAACCAAACCATCCAGTTGCCCCTCACACATCTGACTTTTAAGCAGAAAACCCACAGTCTTAATTCATAGCGTTGTGGACTTATCTTAGATCCTCTCCTCGGCTGTTGTGCACGGCTATGAAACAGAAGAACAGTGGCCAGAACCTGGAAGAGGACGTGGGTCAAAATGAACAGAAGACAGATACTCCCTCTACAGAGAAGATACTCCTGGACGAGAAGGCCAAGCTAGAAGAGCAGCTGAAGGAGACCGTGGTAAGGTGGCGCAGGCTCTCGTGGGGAGTGTGGTCTGTCGGACTGCAGGCGAGGTTCTTTGGATAAGTTTGGTCATTCTCCCGTTGGGACCTATAGCAGCTTCTTGCTGAAGAAGGGACTAGAACCCAAATCCTGTGTGGCTCTGGTTCTGGCATGAGAATCATCTTCACGCGCCGCATAGATTATACCGAATTAAGACTTGAGATGGTCTTTACAGGTGAGGAACACTCACTTGGCACTTGAGCTGGGTCTCAGGGGAAGACCAGGGTTGGGGCCAGAGGTGTGGTGGTTGTGCTCTTCCAGGGAGGGAGGGAGTTTCGTGAACTAGTTAGAAGGACTGATTGTTACTTCACATGAAGAGGCATAGGTGGCACAAATCTGGGCCTTTAAGGGTTTGCAAATGATAATATCAAACACTGTATACTGGCTCTGTTCTTACCACCTTGTGTATATTAATCCTCACAACACCCTGTGAGCCAACCGTTAGATCCCTGGTTACAGATGGGGAAACTGAGGCCAAGAAAGGTTAGGTGAAGTTCCCCAGGTCGCTTAGCTACAGAGTGGCAGAGCCAAGGTTGGAGCCTCCAGAGCCGGCTTCTTAACCACGGCACCAGAACCGCCTGCAGACGGAAGACAGGTGAGGGTAGAGGCCCCGGAGTAACTGAGCCCACGTTAAAGCAGGAGCGCTCAGTAGATGAGCGCGATGACGGGGAAATTGGAGAAGCGAACAGGGCGCCAGTGTTCAGCGATCGCTACCCAGCAAATGTTGGGATGGAGCCACGTCTGGGCAACGTTCAAAGTATCGAAGGTTCGCAGACGGGGTTTTATCTCCTCGGTGGGCTGTGGTTCTCATCAACCCCTCCAGGTGTGGAAACTGGGTGCGTCAGCCCCCACCAGCCTTCTAGGATCCCCTGAGCTTGGAAGTTGTGCCGAGGAAGTGAGTGGTCCTTCCTTGATGGGTGATGAAACCGTCCGAGCCACGAGAAAGTCGATGTTTTTCCTCGCCCTCTCCCAGCTGTGCACACGGGGGCAGTATAAATGCGAGGCACCTTGACATTTTCCTCTCCACGCAGTGAAAATAAGGACACAGGTGTAACTTACTTCTGCGTATTAAGCTGCACTGCCTGTGGTCTAAAATCCCAAACATGATAAATGTTATCTGTGTTTTGACTTGGAATTTGCTCGTGTCACATTTGCTCTCGTGAATTTGTTCCATGATTCATTCATGTAAATTCCCTGTTTTTTTCTTTTTTTAGGAAAAATATAAGCGAGCTTTGGCAGATACTGAGAATTTGCGACAGAGGAGCCAAAAATTGGTGGAAGAGGCAAAATTATATGGTAACTTTAAACACCATGTGATATCCATCCTAGAGAACTGTGAGGTGGGGAAGGTGGGCGGAGTGCGTCTGTGGGTATCAGACAGCAGAATCCGCCAGGGTGAGGCAGTGGAGAGGCTGCTGGGTGCATTCTCTCTAGTCGAAATGGGTCAGCAGTAAAGTTGTAAGGAGCAAAAGTCACGGTTGTAACTCGCGCTAGAATTCTAGGTGTGATCCCTCCAGTAAGGAGTGTGCTCACTGCCCTACTGCGTGCAGACCTCGGTTAGCCTGAGGTGGTCTGAGCCTGCGGATAATTCCAGCAGGTCGGCCTGCCTGATGATCTTTCTTTAGCTACTTCGGCAGTAACCCATTAGAAAGATCTAAGCTGTCTGCATCGTCAGCATTTACGTACTCGTGTTACTGTCCTTCCCATTTTACACTCGAGGTCATTGAGGCTTAAGTGACTCTCCACGCGTCACGGAGCCAGTAAATGGTGGTGGTGTCCGTTGAACAGAAGGCTACAATTTGAGTACTCGCTCAACTCTTTTTACGGAACCGGCAGGCAGGCAGGCATCATTCTCCCACATTCTAGAACCACCTCGGGCTCACAGTGAGACATTAAATACTTTGCCCAGGGACACACTGTAGGTACACAGTCAAGTGGACACCAACATCCAGATCTCGTGCTGCCACACTGAACAGATAGCAGATCTCTTCTCAAAGTATTTTTTATTCCTTTTGGTGGTAATGCCGTTCGTTGACTTCTTACCTGCCTGGCCTTCAAATGCCTGGGTCCTTCAGGGATTGGGGCTAGGCCTCCCCTCCTGTCGTCGTGCTCCCCAGGAGACTCGCCCTCCAGTGGGTCTGAAAGGCATCACGCACAGGTTCTTTGTGGCTCACACATTTCTTCTGAGTTCTACTCCTGTGTGTGCTCCCCGTCTTTACCTGGATGTCTCACAGGTATTTTAATTTTCCCTCTATCTGTGCTTTTCTTTCTCATTTTAGTAGGTGATTCTGTTATCCATCCTAGTGCTTATTATTTAGATCAGTAATCTGAAGTCACCCTTTCCTGTCCCTTGTCCCCACGCGCATCCCGTCCCATGAGTGGTGAACGGCTGGTCTCTCATCCGTCCGCTTCCCTCTGCCGCCTGCGCCCTGGTCCGGGCCAAAGGGATTTTAAAACACAGGCATACCTCGCTTTACTACGCCTCGCAGATAATGCAGTTTTTTACAGATTGAAGGTTTGTGGCAGCCCTATGTTGAGCAAGTCATTTTTCCAACAGCATCTGCCCACTTCACGTCTCTGTGCCACATTTGGTAATTCTCACAACGTTTCCACCTTTTTATTGTTACGTTTGTTATGGCCTATGGTTACAACCCGCCAAAAGCTCAAATGATGGTTAGCGGTTTTGGGGAAAAAATATTATTTAAGGTATGCTGTTTTTCTATATATAATGCTATTTTACACTTATAGATTACAGCATAAACATAATTTGATTTGCTCTGAGAAACCACAACATTCATTTGATTCTCTTTTTTGAGATGTTTGCCTTATTGGGGTGGTCTGCAGCTGAGACCGAAGTGGGCCTGTGCAGCTGGGACACATGTCCACCCATTCTGCTAACCCATCTGGAACCTTCCTCTACTCTGGGCCCGCCTCTTCCCTGTAGAGTGGCCGCTCTTCAGTCCTCGGATGTTTGGATAACTTCAGGCCTTGGCTCACAGACCTCTCCCCTGACTCTCCAGTCTAAATGTAGCCCCTTAGTGGGATCTTTCCTCAGGGCCCTGGAACGCTCCTCCGTGGGGGTGTGGCCCGTAATTGTACTTGTCACCTGTGGGATTACCTGGTGCCGGTCTCTCAGACCGTCCAGTCCGTGAGGGCAGGCAGTTCCCCAAGAAGGGCACAAGCTTAATCCACGATAGACGCACGTGTTTTTATTAGGTAGGAATTTTTAAATTCCATTTTACTTATTTATTAAGAGTTTGAGAGCGAATGCGTACACGAGGGGGTGGGAGGGGCAGAGAGCAAGGGGGAGAGAGGATTCTAAGCAGGCTCTTGACTGTCAGCACAGCCCCGATGCGGCGCTCAATCTCACAAACCGTGAGACCAAACCCTGAGCTGAAATCAAGAGTCAGGACACCTAACCGACAGAGCCACCCGGGCGCCCCTAAATTCCACTTCAAAGCAGGAGGGAAAGTGACAGGAAGTCATACACAGGTGTTGCCTCCTGCAGAGCCAGGCACGGGATGCCGCGTCGTGCCCGTCAGAGCCGTGGGGGGTGGGAGGTCCCCATTCGAGTGCTCCGCTCACCCCCAGCTTCGCTCAGCATCTGACACGTCCTGAAACCGCACAGCCCCCGCCGGGATACACCGCCTCGGATTTTGCGTGCCTTTTCTCCTGTGTTGTTTTTTCTGTTAGGTGACGTGGGGTTAAGGCCCGGGTGCGTCTGGGGGACTTTGACCCAGCGCAGCCGCCCCCGCCCCACTCGGCCTGCGGTTTGCGGGCAGTAGCGGTGACGTCCGCGGGGTGATGTGTGCAAGCGTGGGGTTTCTCAGCCCGGGCAGCACTGCGGGGGGGGAGGGGGGGGTGGTTTCTGCATGTCGTTAGCTGTTTGCCTTCGTGCCCGGTTAGCTCTGGTCCGAACCCAGAAAAGGTTTTTGATTTTTGTGGGGTGGGGTTTTTTTTCCCCCTAAACATACCACGAACATTCGAGGACAGGTGAACGGTTTGCAAGGCTACCGTTCAATAGCTTGTGCAGCAGTGGGCGGGGAATGCAGATGACGAGGTCTTTCCACCTCATCTAGGTATCCAGGGCTTCTGTAAGGACCTGCTGGAGGTCGCAGACATCTTGGAGAAGGCGACGCAGAGTGTCCCGAAGGAGGAGGTTAAAGACGACAACCCGCACCTGAAGAACCTGTACGAGGGGCTTGTGATGACGGAGCTCCAGATCCAGAAGGTGTTCACGAAGCACGGCCTGCTCCGGCTGGACCCCGTGGGGGCCAAGTTTGACCCCTATGAGCACGAGGCCTTGTTCCACACGCCGGTGGAGGGGAAGGAGCCGGGCACGGTGGCGCTGGTCAGCAAAGTGGGTTACAAGCTACACGGGCGCACCCTGCGGCCCGCCCTGGTGGGGGTGGTGAAGGCGGCGTAGCGGCCGCCGCAGGGCTGCCCTGGGTCCTGTGAGATCGTTTGCCGTACGTAACTCCTGAAAGGTTGGCTCATCTCTTCTCTACTTTTGACCCTTTCCCAAATCTTGTTGGAAAACTGTAGTAACCGGCGGCTAAACAGAGAATTCAGCCGGTTGCACGGATGTGCGAATGACCTCTATTCTAATTCGGGAGTCTGTTCGTTGATTTTTAATACACCTTTAATAGCCCCACATGCTTACGGAACAGGCCAGCGGCCGCTACGGGAGCCTAGTGTCACGGATGACACGAGCTCGATCTGCTCACGGCCTGGCGATGTCCACGTGTCGTAAGCCAAGTACGTGTCTTCAGGAACCACGCTGGCCACCCGGCTGCCCTGTGGCGCACGCTGCCCCCTGTGCTCAGCCCGCTGCCTCCATCCAGTGAAGGGAAGGCGAGGGTTTACGCACGCTCCTGCTCGGAACGGTTCCACGATGCCCTTGCTGGAGTACGTGGGTTCGTTTATAGTCGGTTACCGTCTAGCTGCCGTGAGCGGCCTCCGGCTTTTCTCCGGAGACGGGAAGTGAGCACGAGCACCTGAACAGCCCTCACCGCCTTATTTTGCCGGTAACTGAATTTGACAAAATCGGTCACTTTTGCCCTGTTTCTTTCATCTATTTGTAGAAATGTCCAGATCTATATTAGCTGGTTACTGATGGCCTGGAGGTTATTTTCCCTAGTAAGGTGGACTTTCTCAGAATCTGACAGCTGCATGCTTGGTATATTTGAAATGTTAATGTTTAATTTTTAAATTTTATTTAAGAGGATTAAAGCCCTAATATGTTTTATTTTCCTACTTTCTGATAACTGTTTTGTGTACTTTGGCGGAGGGGATCCACCTACTAAGTGTGACTTAGTCTTCCCGTTCTCTGCTCAAATCCCAAGGCCGTGTACTTGGCCCACGTCCGCACACAGGTCGGCTTCCCTCTGGTGCAGCCACAGGCTGGCATGTAACTGGGCCTCTGCTGGGGGCAGATGTCTCCACCCACAGACCTGGGAAGGGGACCGGGAAGGGGACCGCAGACACACAGGAGCTGCAGCAGAACACCTCCCCTCCATTCCTCATTCGCCTGGAGAGAAAAGTGGAGCGAGTGACGTTACAAACCAGAGAGAATCCAACCTTCCACTGCCTTCGCTTCCAGGAGCTATTTGTAGGAGTCAGGTCAACACTTAAATTCATTTACTGCATATACAGGTGGGGCAATTTATTTTGCTTGTAATTTTGAAAGATGTAGGTAATATTCCCATAATTAAAATTTTAATTTATACCACTTCAAAACATTCTCTTTTCCTTTAAGCACTCTTAAATTACTTGGTCAAAAACTTGCCCCAGAACTGCGGTCAGTGTAGTGCGCTGAGAAAACCCAGCTGGGGTCACAGCTCTGCCCTTTAGTCTGTGTAGCTGGGAACATCTCGGGTCACCTTCCTGGAACTCCTCTGTAAAACCAAAGCGGCATAAGTGACTCTCAGACGAATTTCTGCAAACGGGTGCAGCCCCCTCCCTTGTCGACTGGAGCTGCCGCTGCTGAGAGCTGAGGGCGAGAGGTGGACGGCTAGACTGCGCATCACCACAGTGTCGCCGCCAGTGGGGACACACTTAATTACATGCCTGTTTACACTGGAAATCAGATCGGTAACTGCGTTCTCCTGGGGTTTGCGGAACTGCAGGCCGGATGCGTTCAGTGCAGACCATCGAGCCGGCGCGGTCTGCTCACGAGGAGCCTTCGCGGCCTGGCTCCGGGCTGGACGCGCCTCGTGGGTGAACCGCCACCTTCAGGGAAAGAGGGCCGCCTAACAAAGCAGAGTTAACACTTTGGAGGGAACACTGGTCTGACACAAGTGCTGAGCTAAAGCCTGTCCCACGCCGTCCCCATCCTGACTCCGTAAACTGTCTCCCACCTGCAGCTTGAGGAGCACTGACGCTTGGAGCAGGGACACCACTTTGTTCCCAACTTGTGAATATGTAAAAGGTGATAAAAATTGTGGAGTTCCGGGTTTGACACATTCCTGGGATGTCAGCCATCCGGAAAACATTCTTTTGAATAACTGGATTATTATCTAACTTTCTTGGCTCAAAGTCTGTTTAAATTTTGAAAACCAATTCCATGGGATTACGGGGGCTGATTTTTCAGGAGCATTACGTATGGAAACTCAAGGACTCTGAGCCAGCAGGAGCAGTAAGGACTAGCGTGACCGTAATAGCTGGAGGTGACGGGGTAAGAGGCAACCCGTGATAAGGTCACTTTTTCTCATAACACGTTGTCGTGTTAGTGCTTTAGCGTAAGTTAGGCATTCACTGTGTTTTAAAAGTCAAGCCTAAATAAATTCTTCTTACTCTCCAAAAGATACATACACTAAAAACTTGCTTGAGCACAACATTTGTCATTTGATAGCCCTTGGCCTAGGCCACACATTGACAGGGATCTTTTGCTTCTTAAGCTTAAGTCTGGCAACCTCACCAAACCAGGAACCGGGTGTAGAACATCCGATGAATGCCAACAGCAGAGTAGCTAACAGCTTGCATCCCAGGCACTTGGAAGACTCAAAAAAAACCTGCTCGAAGGGCCCCAGCCCTACAGTTTCCAAATCTCCAGGGCTGGGCGGGACCCAAGGCTCCGCAATTCCAGCAGCTTCCCAGGACAGATGCTGCTGGGCCAGGAGCTTCAGGTGAGAATCACTGGCTAAGACTCCCGTCAACACGAAGCACCGTCTCCATCACTGCTCCGTGGTAGACGGCACTGCCCTCTGCCAACCATAGTTACCCTGCAGGGGGGGGGGGGGGGGGGGGGGGGGGGGGAGGGGACGATGCAGAGGTGGCCTCGTGAGTAGTACTACTGCTCACTGGTTTTCTCCCTTCTGTCCACAGAGAAGTCCTGGGCTTAGCTAACAGCGCTTTCTGCCAGCATGCAATGTACTTTACAACTAAAGCCACATACAGTATATTTGAAATGCTTTATTTAATGCTGAAAAATTTACCCTGGGGGACAGGAGGGTGTAAAAAGAAAGGAAAAGGCACCGTAATTAAGTCCTTGGAAATGATGAGGGTCTTTTTTTCTCTTGTCTTTCAAATAACTTCACTTTAATGTTAACTTCAAGCCCAAACATTCTGGAAGGTCGAGTCTCTTGGTAGCTATGGGGGCAGGAGAGGCAGGATGAGCTCCAGGAAGAATGGGGTGCTGGGGTCTGCGGTCACTCTGACTCTAAAGCAGGGTCTTAAGACATGAGAACCAACCCTGAGCAGCAGGAAGACAAATGACTCAAGTTCCAGAAGGAAGGTACCGTGTACATCCATGAATGAGGGCCCTGGGCAAAAGCCGAGGCGAGCGGTCCAAGACGGGGACCCAGAGGAGCAAGGCAGGGCCTCGCCCTCCAGACTCCCTCCTCCGCCAGACCCTGCTGTGTGAGCAGCCCAGTCCAGCCGGCCGGTCTGCAGAACGCCGGCCACCACCCAAAGATGCTTAAGCCAAGCTAGCACAGTCAAGGTCAGTTTCAGCGGAAAAAGGTAACTGCGACCGCGATGAGAATCCCGGAGAAAGTGTACTCCAGAACTCAGAGGCGTAAACCTTCTAAAACGAGTTCTTCCGAGTAAGACGCGTCGCAAGCATTAGAGCAGCAAGCGGCAGCCCCGAGCTGGCTCAATCCCGGCACCCACGCTAACCCTCCCGCACCCAAGCTCCCCCCCCGGCCCCTTCTGCACACGAGGGAGCCTGCCCAGGGCTCCTGTGCCTGCCCAAAGTGAGCGGAAACGGGCAAGGGGCGGTTTCCCGACTTGGGAACTACAAGCTGGAACCCCACACTGCCGACAGTCAAGGAGAAGCTCATCTGGACCCTGTTCAACCCCAGAGTCTTCCTCTAAAGCTTATGCGGAAACTTCCCGTGCTTCTCCGGCCTCACTTCCCACCTGCCCCACCCTGGCCCCCACCTAAAGTGCCGTGTGCTGGGGCTGTGCTGGGGTGTCCGCGTGGGTGGCCATACCCCCCCCCCCAACCTCCAAGGGAGCCCCCAGCACCAGCCACAGGTCATGTCACAGGGTAAAGCTGGCAGCTGGCGGGCGGGCGGAAAGTCGCTCCTCTTACCCACAGCACGAGTTGCGTACCAAAGGGAAGACGCAAAAGGAAGTTACCCAATCTCATAACCCCAGACTGAACATAGAGGCCAATCGTCACCTTAAGGTATCACCTTAGGACTACGTTAAAATAGACCTGTATCGGCGTCCCCCGTGACCCGACGTAAAATCGTTACTATTGCTTCTTTCAGAGGGCCACGAAAAGAATTTATAGCCTAAAAGAAAGGAACTCAATTTGCTTAAAAAAGAGCAACAACGGGTGGGGGGAAAAGCGCTTCCTTCCCCCACCCTCACCCCCGGCCCTCCTGGCTCCCGGAGCCGCGCCCCGACTCTCCACGCTGCTTCAGGAGGCGTCCCTGGAGATCCAGCCACTCTCCGTGAGGAAATTTAAAATCCGTTTCTTCAGCACTTTGTCCAAATAGCTGGGCAGGCGACTTTTGGAGGGAATCCCCTGTCGCTTCTGCAGGTGGTCTTTGATGATGATGGTCTTCACGGTCACGTAGCGCGCGGGGCTCAGGTTCAGGGAGCTGCAGAGCACCTTCTCGCGGTCGGACAGGAGCTCGAAGCCGGGCAGGTTCTCGATGGCCGCAAACTCGCCGTCCTTGCCGTCCTCCCTGCCCCGCCGGGCGCCCGCCGCGCTCTTGTTCTCCTTCCGCTTCTCACGCTTGTGCCGCGCCGCCTCGTACTCGGCCGACTCTTCCATCTTCGTGATGCCGTTGCGCCGGTAGCGCTGCAGCTCGCGGATCTTGGCCCGCAGCATCTTCTCCTTGTGCATGTTCTCGAACAGGTCGTCGAACTCCTTGCACGACATGAACTGGTAGAGCGGCCGCAGCTTCAGCCGCAGCTCCTTCTCCTCCTTGGTGATCTTGCGCTTGGCCGGCCGCTCCTTGTCCTTCTTGTCCTTGCCCAGGAAGGCGGGCACCAGGTTGTAGTCGCGGGCGATGTTCTTGCGCCGCTGCCTCTCCCTGAGCTTGCGCACGTACATGTCCACGTGCGCGCGCTTCAGCTCGATCTCCACGTCCTCGTCGTCGTAGTTGACCGAGAGCCCGCTGATGAGCGTCTCGGCGTCCTGGTCGTACTCGATCTCGTAGTCGTCGCGCAGCGGCATGTAGCCCAGCTGCTGCTGCTCGGCCACCGAGATGTCTAGGGGAGGCAAGGGGGTGGTGAGGCTGGGAGAGAGGGGCCCTCCGCTGGGGCACGTGTGGTCGGTCACCCGGTTGGGGATGGTGTCGGGGATGCAGGCTTTCCCCAGGTTTCCGTGGATGTACATGCTTACGTAATGCTCCATCACCTCCTGGGGGGTGCGGGAAGCTCCAACGTGAGCGGCCATATCTTCCTACAACGACAGAGGTCACAAGTTATTCCCAAAGTCGGAGTGTCGGGCTCGGGGCTTGCACGGTTCGCTGAGCATTTTCACAAAGGTGTGCCTGGACCGCTTCCTGTCCACGCCTCCCCCACCCCCAAAGGGCATTCGATGGCCCCTTCTTGGAAGCTGGGCCCATGGCAGGGACGTGGGCACTAGAAGGAGCCGTCAGGGACCATACGGGCAGGGATGACCCGGGGCAGGCACAGCTTGCCGGGGCTCACTGCTGGAGTCGGCTGCACGCTGACACCGGAACCCCCATCTCAGGTCCAGACTTTGCTCTCCTGGGTCCTTGCAAAGGACCAGCAGAGCCCACTGCAAACCCTGCACTCTCGGGGGCAGCAGACTGTCCCCCCTCTGTGAGCGGAACAGGACACGGGTGGGCAGTGGCCACAGAGCTCCTGAGGTGCCCTGCCTCTTCCCAGTGCGACCAGAGCTGCCCGCCCAGGGCTCCCGGCCACAGGAGGGACCCTGTTCCACGGCACTGCCCGCCTCCAGGGCCCCCGGGGGGTAGGGAGGTGGCAGCCTGTCCCTTTCCTAGGTGGCGGTGCAGAGGACCAGGTAAATGCCTTTCAAAGGGCTGGGGACCATCACTGATGACGGCGTCCACAGTTGGGTAGTTAAAATCCGCCCGGTGCTGCGAGCACTCACTCCCACAGAAGGTGACCCGTGAACACAGGGTTATTAACGAGAGGAAATTATACAGCTCCCCCAATCTTTTCCTTCTGCCAAGAGGCCTCTTCCTTAGTCAACCGCTAAAGCCACTTCACAAAGTAGCTGCCCGAAATGCGCACTCATTCACCGGCAGCCACTCGGCCCCCGCCTCCAGCCCCCAATCACCCTGCACTCTGCTCTCTCGGCTCTGGCGGCCGCCAGGGCCCCACACCGGCTGCTCTGCGCCCCAGTGACACTCACCCCTGCAAGACTGGGGTGGTCTCTGCACCCCCAAAGGCCAAACTGGAATCCAAGAAAGCAGCCCACCCACTGGGGCTGACTGGTGACAAATGGGGCGCTGTGGGAGGGCCACGCTCCCACCCCACATCCGGCCCGCACCTCAGGCACACGGGGCACTCTTCCCACTGGGTACCAAGTGCCCAGTGCAGGGCTCCACGGCCCGGGGACAGGGGCGATGCTGGGGCCTAATGGCAGAGGCCTCTTGCCAAGAAAGGGAAAATTAAAGCAAAACCAGATTCTGGTCTTAAGGAGATGGACTGTGGACATGATTAACTTCTCTAAAACATTATCATTTGCATCAAATCTGTTCATTATATTTCCCAGGAAGCATCTGGCTCCCCCCCCCCCAAAAAAAACCCCAAAAAACAAACCAAGTCACAATCATCCCCAGCATCTGCTGCCCCCGTGTGACCCATGCTGGTCACTTCCCATCTCTGGGCCTCGGGTTCTTACCAGTAAGGGAGATAGGGGTCAGCCCCTCGCCCCCACAAGTGCTGCGGGCACCGTGGACAGAGCAGGGGCAGAGGCTTCCGGTGCAGGAGCCGGCTCTGCAAGAGTGAGGGGGTGGCCAGCACAGGCCGGTGGGTGTCCTTCTACCCTGGCGAGCCGCGCCGGAAGAACACCGTCCCCGACACCATCCCTTTCGGGAAGATCCGGAGGGCGGAAATGCCCACGTGTGCCCAGCCTGAGCCCCCAGTGGCCTGGCCGGGCAGCCCGAGGCATGGCCAAGACTCGCCCGTCGGCTCCTCCACCCCTCACCTCAGTGGCCGCGGCCCCTACCAATTCAGAGTCGAGCGTCCGCGGAGCCTCCTGGGGGAGGGACTGGGGTGCCCCTTCACCGGAGGCTCGGAGGGGCCGGGCTGCAAATCCGGGCTCGTGCGGTTACGAAGTCGGGGCCCAGGCCTCGGCTCCCTCCCTGGCCGGGAGAGGAGACCTGTAGAGACAGCGGCTGCGAGCGTGCAGAAGCCGAGCCGCCCTCCCAGAGAACGTCTGCTCACCCCGAACCTCGGCAATCTGCCTTTCAAAAACCACTGGATGCTCAGAGCACCACATCCAGGATGAAATTTAAATCCGGAAAAACAGAAGGGTTCTGAGGAGTCACATCGAATCGTATCTGACCAAACCAAGGTATTTTTATTTATTTGTTTAGAGGTTCTTCCGATCACCTTTGACACTGTGGGAACGAGAGCAGAGAACAGAAACCGCAGGGAAGCCTCGGAGCACTGGGTCGGAGCAGGGACACACGGGACCGCCCTCGCCCAGCAACGGTCCCCTCACACACGCAAGGCAAGTGCAAACGCATCACGGGAGCGTGTGTACACGCTGCTACTTTTGTGCAAAAGAGCTGGAAGACAAAATGCTATTTGCTGGGGCTACATCAGGACACGACAGGACACTCGGCCACCCGGGGCAGCAGGGCTGAGCTGGGAAGGAGCCACTCCACATACACCTGTTTACAGCTGAACTGTTTTCAGCTGTATGAACACATTGTCCAATTTTAAATTGTGAGGAGCAATCCCCCGATGGGAGGAAGTGTCAGAAGAGGGACTCTGTCCCACTCTGCGCATGGCTGTGGGCCCAGGACCTGGCACCACAGCACAGCAGCCAAACCCGAAGTACAGCTGAACAAAATACCAGCCAGCACTCCCCGAACGTGTCACAGTCACAAGAGACAGAGGAAGAACCATCCGGACTGGAGGAGACGCGTCAGCGAGACATCACTGGGGGCTCCCGGGTGGGCCCCTGGCCGGTCCACGGTGAGAGAACGGTTCTGCCATCGATGCAAACGTCCTGCTTTCTGGAACTACACCGTACTCATGCAAGATGCTAACATTTTGGGAGGTTTATGGGACGGATGTATATGGGAACTTTGTGTACTATTTTTTCACTTCTCTGAATGAATCTAAAATAAAAGTTATTAATTTAAAACATAAAGTTAAGGGGCACCTGGGTGGCTTGGTTAACGAAGCATCTAACTCTTGAGTTCGGCTCGGGTCATGATCTCACGGTTCACGGGACCGAGCTCCGAGTCGGGCTCTGTGCTGACAGTGCAGGGTCTCCTTGGGATCCTCTCTCCCTCTCTGCCCCTCCCCCGCTGCACATGCGCTCTCTCTCAAAATAAATAACATTTTTTTTTAAAGTAAAGTTAAATTCTGCCTCCTAATTTCCTGTTAAAGAATGCTAAGATTTACATCCAAATGTTAAAAAAGAAAACAGTACTTAAGAGAGGACTCTACCGTTACGTGAACAGCGCCCCCCCCCCCCCCCCCCCCCCCCCCCCCCCCCCCCCCC
>NC_064811.1:4015511-4021122 GCF_023721935.1 Panthera uncia
AATTTAAAAACAAAAAATAAAAAAAAAAAAAAAGCTAAAGGGGGGGGGAGGGTCCCGAGGAGGGTCCCCCCCCCCCCCCCCCCCCCAGCCACGGACAGATGCAGTGTTGCTCTGCATTCACAGGCAGGTGACAACAGCAATGTCACGCTCTACAAACACGCACCCTCCTAGGGACACATGGATGCAGGCTGACCAGTGACCGCGGCTCGGAACACGAGGTGTCTCCTGCTTCACGCCCACAGCCTGGGCTCCCCACCTGGCCAGGCAGGTCGGCCAGCTGTGCCGACGCTCCGGGCGTGCGGCCCCTCTTCGCGTAACAGAGGGGGATTCGGACTCTCACATGGACCCAGGTTATGAGTATTTACGAAGCCACAAATTGGAGGGGCCAGCGTCTTGTCACCAGGGGCCCAGGACCCCCCTGACCGATCAACCTCATCCGTTGCCCAATGACAGCTAACAGACCTGCCGGGAATGATGCTGGCCATCAGCTGCCACTGGAAGAGAATCGCCCCCCGGGGGCCGCTACCTTAGTTTAACGATCACTGACGAAGGCCCGGGAAAACACACAAAACCTGAATTTTCAAAGACTTTGAAATAGAGAGTAAGATGACAATGGAACAGTCTAAACGAGACTGAAGACACAGCTTTGGCTCTAACAAGAACCCACAGAGGACAGACAGGTTCCGTGGAGCTGAATTACAGTACGGAATGTATTTTAAAAGAGGATTAAACACGGCAAGAGACACAGCACCCCACCTTATCCTGGCATCCTGCCCGCCACCCCCTCAATGTTTAATCTTCACGTGTCAGCAGTCACGCAAGACCTGCCTCCCTCTCGTGAGGGACAAAGTGTCCTGTCACCTCACTACAGCGCCACAGGTGACAGCAGCAGAGCGGTGCCAGGGCAGTTCTTTCCCTCACGTGTTCAAGACCCAAGCTTCTGCTTAATATAGACGACGGACAGATGGACAGGCAGACACGCAGCTGGATGGGCAGGCAGAAGCAACAAAGTGGGTTTGGGGGAAAAGATCTGGACAGGCAAGTTCAACTCAAGTACAACTCAATGAAACCACACAAATGTACCCTGCAGCTGGTGTTCCCCAACACAAGGAGCGTGTGGGTCGGCACCCCACAGTCTATAGCAACACAATCCCAGTTTTGTTTCTTTATGTTAACTAAAAACAAGGACACCGCTTTTGGAAAAAGATAAGGAGAGACAGGTCCGCTACTTCCTTAAAGTCCTTTGAAAAATCAAGGAAAACACGCCTCCAGGACACTGACCGGGGCTCTAAAGTCTTCTCTCCAAGGTCACTGGACTCCCACTAGGACGCCTCCCCTCCAGGACAGGAAGTAAGCACCCCAGTGAGTCACGACTCCACTGGGTTCTCTGGGCGGTCTGGTCTCCTTCCGGCCCTTTCATGGCTCACTGGAGCTAGCCTCCAGCACCTGAGCAGGGACAGGAAGGAGAGAACAGTCCAGAGAAATCGTGGGCGAGGTGTGTGGGCCGGCTCCCGCCAGCGGAGCCGCTCAGGGTCTCTCTCCTCTGTTCTGTGGCCTGCACACGCCTGCAGCCGCCCAAACGCTTCCTCAGCTAGGCCTGTCTGCCAGGCACACCCTCCAGACAAAAGCGGACCCAGCGGGGTCACTCCTGCCTGACAAACCTTTAGAGGCTCCTATCAGCCTCCTATCAGCGAGTCCACTGCCTCTCAGACTGCGCCGGCCCGTGATCAAGGGGAAAAGTTTTAAAAATGTTTTTAATGTTTATTTATTTATTTTTGAGAGAGAGACAGAGCACGAGCAGGGGAGGAGCAGAGAGAGAGGGAGACACAGAATCAGAAGCGGGCTCCAAGCTGTCAGCACAGAGCCCGACGCGGAGCTCGAACTCACAAACCGTGAGATCATGACCTGAGCTGAAGTCGGACGCTCAACCGACTGAACCACCCAGGCGCCCCCCGCTTTTATTTTTTTTAATTTTTTTTTAATGTTTATTTATTTATTTTTGAGAGAGAGACAGAGGACGAGCAGGGGAGCAGCAGAGAGAGAGGGAGACAGAATCCGGAACAGGCTCCAAGCTCCGAGCTGCCAGCACAGAGCCCGAAGGGGAAAATTTTAAAACACAGGGACAAGGGGTACTTGGGTGGCTCAGTCAGTTAAGTGGTTTTGGTTCAGGTCGTGATCTCACAGTCGTGAGATGGAGCCCCATGTGGGGCTCTGTGCTGGGCATGAGCCTGCTTGGGATTCTCTCTCTCCCTCTCTCTCTCTGCCCCTCCCCCACTTGTGTCCTCTCTCTCAAAATAATAAACTTTAAAATAAATAAAATTAGTAAAATTAAAGGGGTGCCTGGGTGGCTCCGTGGGTTAAGCGTCTGACTTCGGCTCAGGTCACGATCTCGCTGGTTCATGGGTTCAAGCCCTGCGTCGGGTTCTGCGCAGACAGCTCGGAGCCTGGAGCCCGCTTCGGATTCTGCGTCTCCCTCTCTCTCTGCCCCTCCCCCACTCACACTCTGTCTCTTAAAAATAAACATTAAAAAAATATTTTTAGGTAATAACATTAAATAAAACACAGAGATGATGTAAGGGTCTCCCATAAAGCTAAACGTTTCCACTTAAAGGACAGCCCTTCTTTGCCAGATTACGTTGTTCTTATTGGGCAGTACTAATGCCCAATTAGTCCTTTTCCTTTTTTAAATGGACCTTTTTCCTTTTTTAAATATCCTCACCCGGCAAACTTGAAGTTAGCAACTCGGCCTTCGGAACTTTTTTTTTTTCCCAACGTCACGAGTCCACCAAGTCCGGGGGTCTGGGCAGCACGAATCTGTCAGGTCGGCCGGAAGACACACGTGCTCCCAAAGGGCCTTTCAGCTCCGCGCTCGCCCCAGTCAGACCCCACACGCCACAGGTGCCCTGGAAGCCCCGCTGGGAAAGCCCTTTCTGGGTGCCGCCAGGCTCGGCTTCCAGGACTGGCTCCACCCGCACTGAGCGCTTGGACAAATGACTTAAGCTCCCAGTGCCTCCGTCTCCTCATCTGAATTAGGGAAGCGCCACCACCACCTGCGTCGTGCTGCTGGGGGGAGCAGGTGACGCACGGCCCCGGCCGGGGGCGGGCTGCTGTCGCTCACGCAGCTTGTTCTCGCCCCACACCCAGGTCCCCTCCTCCAGGGAGCCTGCGGTAACCCCCCGAGCTAGGTGTGGGTTCTGGCTGGGCCGCTCGTGGATTGTGATCCTCACCCTCCCAACTTCTGCTTCCTCATCTGTCGTCCCTCCTCACAGGGTTTTGTTAGGATAAAGTAAACCATCGTCACAACGGACGGGTGTGTGCGTCTGCACGGTCACCTGGACGCATCCCCCGTCAGCCCCACTGCGCAGACGAGCAGCTCAAACCTCGGCTGCAGCTCCCCCCGGGGCTTCCGGAGCCGGCAGTCTCGCTCCAGAGCACACGTCCCTGTCGCCACTGTCATCCGGGGCATCTGGCGGGGCAGTGACACGGTGCGCACCGCCGGGAGAGCTGTGCAGTCAAATGCCTCCCGATCCTTTAAAAAGGCAGAGCGGGGCCAGACCGCGGGGCTTCCACGCTCCCAGAACAACACCGTCTCCAGCTCAGCCCCCCCCCCCCCCCCGCAATGTCTGGGGTACGTGCACTCTTCGTGTACAGGCCGGCTCTGCTACCTGTAGCTTCCCAGAGCACCTCCCCGGGCAGGAGCCCTGCTACCCCCCGGCCCTCAGGGCACACCCCTCCGCAATACCCCTCCTCAACCAGCAGCACCTGCCCTGGAGGCACCAGGCAGAGGCCCCGGCAGGCTTGCCTCCCCAAGTGCTCGGGAGCCAGACTCAGAGGCGGAGCTTCCCTCTTCTTCAAGGCAAGAAGCTTCAAAGAGACAGAAGCAGCCAGAAGGCCCAGCACACAAACCCACGGGTCCCTGGACCGCCCTGCAAGCGGAGACCCCAGGAGCAGCTGGGGACAGCAGAAGGGAGCAGAGGCCTGCACAGGGCCAGTGAAGAACAGAGAGCTGAGGGATGTCTGTGTCCTAACGGGCAAGGAGGGACCGCTCTGGCTCCGGCCCCGAGGAAAAGGGGGGACGAGACCCAGAGCCCCGTGGCCGGCCTCCCGCTCTCCTGCCTGGCAGCTCGCTCAGCCAAGTCTGCGAGCCCAGCACAGCGGGACACGGTCCCTCCCGAGCTGTGGGATGTGCGCCCGCCGGGCCCAGTGTCGCCTGACCGGTCACCGGCCTAACCACCCGGGCCTCGTCTCCCGGCTGCATCCCGCCCGGTCCGGCCTCCGGTCACCCGCAGAGGTTAGAGAAGAGCCACCCGCCTCTCAGGGGCTGGGAGGACGGGGCACCCGCTGCTCGGCCACCAAGCCCGGGCCGTCCCCGTGCAGCCCCCGCCTCCCCCGCAGACACACTGGTGGTCGGTGCCACCTCCCACATCAGAGGCCGACGACCAACGCCGGCTTGTCGTCGGTCCTTAGAGGTCACCAGCTGTTCCGGGGACCCCATTTCCCTTGGCCCCTGAATCCGCTTACGTGGGAACGTCCTGCAATCCTCAGTTTCTCTCTAAATTCAGAGAACTCACACAGCTGTGACTGGCCCTCGAGGGGACGAGAGCCTTTCGGGTCGAATACACCTGTGACAGCCTCACCAAGTGTGTCACAGCACGACGGGGCCTCAAAACAGGAAACAGGTGACCCAGTCATTCCACTGCGAGGCGTTTACCCGAAAGAAGGGCAGGTGCGGACTCCCACACGTGTGCAACCCGTGCCCACCGCGGCCAACTCCCAACAGCACAGGTGGGAGCAGCCCGGGCATCCGCGCCGGACGGACGGTCGGATGGACAGTGGGACAGATGGACGCACAGAATGTTACTCGGCCTTAAACAGGAAGGACTTTGTGACACGCTACGTGAATGAACCTTGAGGGTGTTAAGCTAAGTGAAAGAAACGAGTCACAAAAAGCCAAATGGTGGGGAATTCCTCTTATGTGAGGTCCCAAGAGGAGCCAAATTCCCAGATGGAAGGCAGGAGGTGGGCGCCCGGGGCTGGGGGCGGGGCGAGCAGGGCGCCGTTGTGTAAACAGGTACAGTTTCTGTCTGGGACGGTGAGAAAGTTCTGGAGGTGGTTGGTGGGGATGGCTGTCCGACAGTGTGAACGTAACTAATGTCACTGAATCGGACACTTAAAAATGGCTAAAACAGAGGCGCCTGGTGGCTCAGTTAAGTGTCCGACTTCATCTCAGGTCATGATCTCGCGGTCCGTGAGTTCGAGCCCCGCGTCGGGCTCTGTGCTGACAGCTCAGAGCCTGGAGCCTGCTTCGGATTCTGTGTCTCCCTCTGTCTCTCTTTCCCTCCCCCACTCGCACTCTGTCTCTCTCCGTTCTCAAAAATGAATACATGTTAAAAAAAATTTTTTTTTTTAATGGCTAAAACAGAGGCGCCTGGTGGGCTCCGTCAGTACAGCATGTGACTCCGGATCCCGGGGTCGTGAGCACAAGCCCCACACTGGGCGTAGAGCTTACTTTAAAAAAATGGTTGGGTAGGGGCGCCTGGGTGGCGCAGTCAGTTAAGCGTCCGACTTCAGCCAGGTCACGATCTCGCGGTCCGTGAGTTCGAGCCCCGCG
>NC_064811.1:4021222-4026002 GCF_023721935.1 Panthera uncia
AAAAAAAAAAAAAGAGTTTGAGTTAGACTTCTATGAGGCTTCTGAGTTCCCTTCTTGAGTTCCTTGCCCTTTGATACTTGATACTGAATGAATGTTTGTTCTCCATAAAATAAAGCAATGGATTCAAGACTTTTCTCTGAGTGTAAAGAACCATTTTAAGACAAGATCTTTGATTCCCATTGATTTATGATGATTAATCCATGTGAGGTTAACACACTCTCTTTCTTTAAAAAAAAAAAAAAAAAAAAAAAAAAAGGTTGGGGCGCCTGGGTGGCTCAGTCGGTTAAGCATCCGACTTCGGTTCAGGTCATGATCTCGCGGTCCGTGGGTTCGAGCCCCGCGTCGGGCTCTGTGCTGACAAGCTCAGAGCCTGGAGCCTGTTTCAGATTCTGTGTCTCCCTCTTTCTCTGACCCTCCCCTGTTCATGCTCTCTGTCTCAAAAATAAATAAATGTTAAAAATTTTTTAAAAATGGTTAAAATGATAAATGTTATTTGTGTTTTACCACAATAAAAAAAAAGGGGGGGGCTTACTCTCTCTACATCAAAGGTTCTTAAGGGTAGGGTCCCCGAACCAGCCCCAGCACCACCAGCATCGCCCACGAAGTTGTTAGAAATGTGAATTCTCACACCAGACCCCAAGGCCCCAGACCTATGACTCTAAACCCAGAACCAAGGCAGGAGGGGGCAAGGTTTGTGTTTTAACACGCGTCCCCCCACCCCCACCCCTGCCCAGCGTGTTCTGAGTCACACTGCAGTTTGAAAACCACTGCCCTGCATAAATCTCTTACTTCTGGCTGGCTTCTCCAGCTGGGCTCTTCCCTCCCCCTCCCTCTCCTTGATGGCAATTAAGAACCCCACTGTCAGGATGCTCCTGGGATGGGCCTACCCGTTCTAACCAACACGCAGAAGGGCCTTCTGCCTTGGTGAGAAGGTGAACGTTCCCACGGTTCCCAAACATGGCTGCGTGGACCGCATCCGAACTCCATGGGGGTCTTTCTATAAGCACGTATTTCCAGACCCTTACGGATGCCAATTCAGGAGGTCTGGGGGGGGGGGGGTGCCTGGGAATCTGGGACTCCTCAGGGAACTCTGCATGCACTCAGGAAACCAGAGACAGATGGTTCTGGGCATGGAGTCAGAGGACCTGGGTCAAATTCCGGCTCTGCCACGTTCCTTCACCCACAGCGGTTTCCAGCAAGATCTGTATCTCTTAGCTCTGAACATGAGCAGCACCCACCACAAAACTGGCTGCTTCCAGGCTCTCGACACCCTTGTGATGTGACTCTGGCTCACTGTCCACCTGTCAACCCTTCCCTGGTGTCATATTCACAGGCATCTCCCCACCCTCCTCAAAGACACGGGCACACAGTGTCAGAGCGCAGCTACACAGTTGGTCCGCAAACCCCCCCGGGCTCACCGTGAGGTCCCTCAGCCACACCGTCCCTGAGTCTGCGCTTCAGCCCTCGGGCAAATGGGAGCAAACAGCGCCTGACTTCACCCCCCCCCCCCCGCCAGGAATCCCACACAGAGCAATGCCATCTGGAGGTAACAGGTCACATGTGACATCTGAAAAATTAGAGCGAACAGGCTCACCTTCCTCTACATCACTGCCAGGGATCCGTGTGCCGCCTCTCTCCACACGGCACCCCAGCCGTGAGCCCTGCACTCCCCTGGTCCCCTGGCCATCTCCCCGCTTCCCGTCCCGTACACTGACCTCCCACTCACCCAGGTCAAGACTCTGCCTCTCTGAAAAGCCCTTCCAGGCCGGCCACACCTTTAGCTGCACCGGTAAGCTCCCAGCCTCTGACCCACAGTACTTAATGCTCTTACGCGAGAGGTTAAGGCCCACACTTCGGAATCAGCCAGGCCCGCACCCGAGCCCTGACTCTACGGGTGACAAGAGCCGAAGCATCCTGGACAAGTATTTTAAATTCTCCAAGTCGCTGTTCCTCGCCTGTGAACTAAAAACCCACTCCCGGAGCTGTTGTGAAAAGCACGTGACGGGGTACGCATGCCACGAGCCTCACTCAGAACGGGCACATGCTAAATACGGCACACGTGGGACACATCGCTTATGTGCACGTACCTGGACGTGTGCTCGGAAGGAAACCCCACGACGCACAACTGCAGAAGAGCCTCGGATGAAGCACAATGAAGTCTAGCGGGCAGAGCAGGTGGCCCGAGAGCGCACAGCTAGAGAGACACGAGAGCCCGCAGTCTGGCAGCACTCCAGGCGTGGTCAGCAGGCAGAATCTCCGGCCTCCCCCTGAACCCACCGCGGGTTCGGCAGGGAGAAGCCCCCTCGGCACCCAGGCCCGAGCCCCTCCTCCTCCGGCTTTGTCTCTTCTAAGAGCTGAGACTGCTGGCTGCTTTGAGGAGGAATCCACAGTCCGACAAGCTCCCCAGGTGATTCCCGTGCACGTTCGTTTCAAGAGTAGTGCTTTGGAGGGGGCCCCCTTCCAGCCCCACGCTCCCCCCAAAATACTACAGACAGTTTAGTCCTCATGTGTTCCCCACGGTGCTGCACGGAAGGCAGCGTGGACCAGGAAGCAGGGCAGCTGGGAGTGCAGACTCTGACGTGTAGCTATTCAGTTCAAAACGCGCTGCCCGGGGCTGCCGGGAAGATTTCACGGGAACCAAACTGCTCAGCACACTGCCTGGCACTCAGCAAAGCGCTGGGGCCACCTGAGCTATTTTTGGCAACAACTGCAGAGAGAAGTGCGGTGAGAACGGAGAGGGAAGCCTCTGCGAGGCTCTGATGTGGAAGCAGAAAGACCAGTGACGAGCCGTGATCAGGAGGAAGAGCACCCTAAGCAGAAGAGGGAAAAAGTGATCAAAGGGGTAGCAGCTGAGGTCTCCGGAGGCCATGAGATTTACTCTAGGTAGACCGGGAAGCCACCGAACGTCGATGCGTTGGGACATGTCGGCAAAGATCACTCTGATCATGGTGCACAGAATGGGCTGGAGGGCACAAGACTGAAGCAGGAAGACCAGCTAAGGAGGCCCCAGAGGTGGTCAAGGCAAGAGAGAAACACCAGCCTGTACTAAGGTTGTGGGCAGTGGTTAGGTTCTGGAAATACGCTGGAGATACAGCTGCTGCCCCACTGGGCCTGGAAGAAGGACCCGCGGACAGAGGGCTCTGAGTCTGCGGTCTGCGAAACTCAGTGAGGTGGGGGCAGGTCTGGGTCACGTAGGGTCAAGATGTCAGAGCGATGAGCAGGGAGGACGTCCGGTAACGGCTCACCATCGAAGGCTGGAACTTAGGGAAGAGGCCCTGGCTCAAACGACTGAAGGCCGCTTGAAGCCAGAGACGAGGCCTTTCTTTCCTGCAGAGTCCTTCAGCACTGCGCAGTGCGCTCAGAGCAGACACTCAATGCACATCGACGCATTTCAAGACAAAATGAGGCTTTCAGAGGATGGCCATCGCCACGCTGGCGCTCAGGTGAGGATTCGCGGAACGGTGCGTGTCTGGGAGTTGAGAGAAGAGGAAGGATTCCCACGCTGCAGAATGGGTATTAATCCCCGGAGGCTGGCTCACTTCATGGAAAGGAAAGCAGGCCAGGTTTGGGAACGAGGGGACAAGTGTGGAAAAGTCTTCCACAGGGAGCCCAGGAGGAGGGGAGTATTGCCAGAGAAGCAGCAGCAAGATGAAATACCGGTTGGGGGAAGGAAGGAGGGCCTCGTGTGGAAGGGTCTGGAAAGATTAAGGAGCTGGGGTCGTGGCTCCTCTCCCTACTTCTCATCGCGCCTGCAGGTGGACACGGATGAAAGCTGCCCGGCCCCAAGGGGGGGAGCTCCTCAGAGACTGTCCAGAGAAGAGCAGCCCCTCTCCCCCCACCCCCCAGGGGCCTAGCACACCACCCCGCTGGCCTCCACGAGCCCCAATCTCGCCTTGGCCTCTCAGCTGGGCCTCCACACCCCACTCCCGGCCCAAGCTCCTTTGTTCGGAACGCACCCAGCACTCGTCCTAGGGTGTCCCGGGCCTGGTGGGGACCCGGGGAGCCACGAGTCCCTGCCGGGGGACACAGGGCACACGCCCCGACAACCGCACAAAGCCAGCGGGGCCGTGTACAAAGCAAGTGCACGGACGCCTGAGAAGGCGGAGGGCGGGCGTGAAGCCTGTCTGGCCTCCACCACCACCACCACCACCGTCCCCCGGGGCAGAACCGAGTCCTTCGCCAGTCCGCGCCCCTACTGCTCTGTCAAGTCCGCCGACCCGTCCCCGTCCGGCAACTCGACTCGGGTCAGGCGCGGGTCTTGCCCACAGTGTCTGGCTTCGGCCAACACCTATGGAAGTACTCCTGAGGTCAGGAAAGCCACGGTCCGAACCCCCACCTTGCTACTTCCTGGCTGTGTGCCCTTGGGCGGGTTGCTGCACCTCTCTGCGCCCGCCTCCCCGCCGGCGCGGGCACGGAGCGAGCAGGTGCGCGTCGTGCCGGCCGCTCACCCAGTTTCCGAAGCCGAACTGCTCGATGGCATCCAGCAGCAGCTGCTCCTCGCGGCTGGTCCAGCCGCCCTCGGCCTCGGGCCCCCACAGCGTGAAGCGCCCGCCGTCCACCAGCTGATAGCCGTGGTAGCGGCGGTGGTGGCCGATCTCGGCGCCGGCAGAGAAGCACTCGGGGCACAGCTCGATGTCCTGGCACTCGGTGCAGCGGAAGCGCAGCGGGCTCACCTCGGCCAGGCAGTACACGCAGTACTTCTTACCGAGCTCCGCCATCTTCCCCCGCCCGCCGCCCGCCGCCGTCAGCGCGCCGCCGCCCGCGCCCGCCGCCGCGCTCG
>NC_064811.1:4026402-4065353 GCF_023721935.1 Panthera uncia
GCGGCGCGAGCCTGCACCCCCTTCCAATCAAGGCCGCCCGTCGTCCGTCCGCGGCCTCCCATTGGCTCGCTGTCTCCGGAGGCGGGGAGAGGGGGGCCGGGCATCTGCCTTACTCTTGGCCAATCGCCGGGCCCACCGCGCGCGCCCCTGGTTGCCCCTGGAAACCCAACAGCCGGCGTCCGGGATCGGTAGTGCCTGCGGAGCTGGAGAAGGATGGACGGCCTCTCCGAGCACCCTGGGGACCCCGAGGCGGAAGACGGAGATGTGGCGAGCCTGTCCTCGAAGCTGTCCGGGGTCAAGGCCATCTCAGGCCTCCAGTCCCCGGCCGAACCGCCGGAGCCGGAGCCGGAGCCGGAGTCGCAACCGGAGCAGGGGACCGTAGAGGCTTCGGCAGGAGGCGCCGCCGAGGATGAGCCCGCCGAGCCCCGGGAAGGGCCGGCGGCCACCGAGGCTGGGGGCGAGGCGGAGCCCGGAGAGCCGGAGCGGCCGGCCGAGCTCGCGCCCGAGCCGGGACCCGAGCCCCCGGAGCCGGCTGAGGCCGGGCCTGAGGAGACAGCCCAGCCGGGGCCTGAAGACGGGCTCGCGGAACCGGAGGAGCAGGCGGAGGCAGAGACGGAGGAGGAGGGGGACAGGGAGGTGGACGAGGAGGAGGAGGAGGAGGAGGAGGAGGAGGAGGAAGAGGAGGAGAAGGAAAGAGAGAAGGTGGCGGCAGCGGCGGTCCAGCGCAGGAGGAAGGAAGCCCCGTCGCAGGTCTCTCTGCCTCTGTCCACCACCGGCCGGGAAGAGGCTGTGTCAGCTCGGGAGGCCGAGAGGGGGGAGAGGGAGGGGGCGGAGAGCGAGGAAATGGAGGAGCTGGCCCTGCTGAGAAGCCCGTGGAGAAGCCAGGTAAAGCTGAAAGACGAGGAGGAGGAGAGCCTCGACGATGAGGACGGTGAATGGACCGAAGAGGTGCAGAGGCTGCAGGAGCAGCAGCTGCGCGCTGAGCTCCTGCAACAGTACCAGTCGCTGGTGGCGGAGCGCGGCCACTACCAGCGCTACAACATTTACCTGCAGCACAAGATCTCCGAGGCGCTGCGCAAGAAGAAGGGCCCGGATGCAGCCCCGGTGCCCGACAAGGGCCCGGAGCCCGAGCCCCCGGGGAAAGAGCAAGCGTACCTGCGCTATCTGGCCATGCTGGAGGAGCTGAGGAAGCAGCGGGCCGACGACCTGGACTGGTATCACCAGGAGCTGGAGCAGCTGAAGCGGGAGGGCACGGAGGAGCTCGCCAGGGTGGAGAGGGAATGGCGAGCCTTCCAGGCGCTCAAGAAGCAGGTGATGGTGCAGGCCATGGGCGGCTCCTGGACGAGGGGTGGTCGCCAGGCCGCCCTGCGGCAGGTGGAGCAGATCCAGGCGCTGGAGGATAAGAAGGAGAAGGAGATGAGCGCCCTGAGGCTAGAGAACGTGCAGCTGAAACAGAGCTTGGTGCATTTCGAGACCCGGATGAGGGCCCAGGAGGACCTGACGGAGGGTCTGCTCCTCATCGATTTCGAACAGCTCAAGATTGAGAACCAGACCCTCAATGAAAAAGTCGAGGAGCGAAATGAGGAACTTTTGAAACTGCGCAACAAGGTGACCCACAACGTGCAAATCGTAACCCACGTGAAGGAAAAGCTACACTTTGTGGATTTACAAAATGCATGCAAGAAGTCACAGCTTTTGGAGACTGAGGCTCAGGTAGCCCTAAGGAGGGACATCTTGACCAAGACTAAGAAAGCCCGGGACGGCCTGAGGATTGACAACATCAAGTTGAACCAGAAGTGTGGGCTTCTGGGCAAGGAGCCACTCCTTTGCGACCTGGAAGACAAAGTGGACAAGGCAAAACTGCTCAGGCAGCGTCTGGAATCCCTGAAGCGCCACCACGCCAGGCTCGTTATGTCCTGCAGAGGCGTGAAGCAGAAGATGCGGGAAGCCAAAGCCTTTCTCCCATCTTAACGCACACGACGATGGGAAGGGCCGGCAGAGCGCCTTCCATCTCAGCGACTCTTCTCCCTCGTGAAATCCGATTCTCCACTCGTGGCCATCTTTAAAAGGCCTACAATATTGGGAATGGAGCTGTATTTTGTATCGACCTCATCATTTTTCAGCTTCCAAGTCCGTCCTGAGAGCAAAATTGGGTTAACAGTCGGTTTTACGTGGCGTTAACTAAAACAGGCCCAGAGAAACAAACACCGGGGATGGCTCGATGTCTCGAACGTCTCACAAGAAGCTGTCTTTTAAAAAGCCTTTCCTTTCCTGAGAAATTCCATAATTTCAATGCCCCAATCCCGAGGAAAATGGTTCCTCCTCCGCGTGTGGGAGGATCTGACAAATAGGCAGGGGACCAAGAAATTTCCTGTGCACGCCAATTATTAAATCCCCTTCGAATTTTTAAAATGTGTAGTCCTGAACATTTAGAATATGTAGTACATCCTCAATTCAAATTTCCCTGATTTCTTTAGATGAATCTAAAACCGTGGTGTGTGTAGGCAGCACGAGCGACTGGGTCACAAGACTGGGTAACAAGACGCAGGAAACAGGAGAAATGATACATAGGAAAAGGAGCTGTGGTTTTGTCCTCTCTCCTTTTGCCATGACAGGGGGCTCAGTCTGCTTGACCGTTCACGTTTGTTTCTGGCTCAATGACGGTCTTCAATTCTAATGAAATGTTTTCTTGGATCCTCTAAAGAAACACATTTGTCTATACAAAACCATGCACTTTTATTTTCCCGTGAAGACAAAATGATGATTGTATTGCGTTTGGCCAGGTGCACAGTATAGGGAATAGTGACTACCAACTGTCCATGAGCCTTTTGTTTCCAGCAAGACAGTTGTGGATCTTGGGCCCTCACTATGCACATGATTTTACTCTGTTTCCACTCTTAAAATGTCTATTATTCCTTGTGTTAATGTAAGAAATGCCTGGTAGGTCTGCCTCTTTAATCCAGAATCAGTGATTAACATTTGCAGTTTCCTCCGATGCTTCTGGAGCTGGGGGTTTGGCTTTATTTCTCCTTAATTTTATGATTTTTTAATCTTTAATTTTTGAGAGAGAGACAGAGTGCATGCGGGGGGAGGAACAGAGAGAGAAGGAGACACAGAATCCGAAGCAGGCTCCAGGCTCCCAGCTGTCAGCACAGAGCCCGACGCGGGGCTCGAACCCACGAACCGTGAGCTCGTGACCTGAGCCGAAGTCGGCCGCTCAACCGACTGAGCCACCCAGGCGCCTCGCTGCCTAATTGTAAATTGGATTTTGAGCTGTGCAGATGTGAGATCAGAAGGGTTCTCCCATCCGCAAACTTAAGCAGGTCCTAGGAAGAGTGACCTGTTTGGTGCTGAGCACCTTGACACAATGGTAGAAGGCCTGCTCTAGGCACATGACTCGGTGGGTCGTGGGTACTTCACAATTATTTTACCTTTGGGTGATGCGATCTTGCGTTCCCTTTCAAGCCAATGAAGGTCGGTGAAAATTCCTTTTCTAAGGTCTCCAACTTAAATACACTCCTTTACAGGATCAGGCTTACCAAACCTGGGGGAGTAAAAAGCATTCACTTCCTGCTTCCACCCTCCTTCTCCCCTACAGTCGTTTTCTCCCCCCTACCCGGTTCCTCAAGGCCAAAGAGAAGGTGTAACTCACCAGCAAATGGAACTTCATCTTCCGTGTGCCTCGGGCTAAAAGCAGCACAGGCCACTGGGTTCTTCTGTGGTTGGGAAGGCTTCAAAGTGCACCTGGCAACAGGCACCTGCCTTCCCCAAGCAAGCAGCTTTCGTTGCAAGAGTGCGTATCCCTTGGGTTCGCTAGGGGGGAAACGGGTATTTTCAGCTGACTCTGACCCACTGGCAGTTAGCCAGGCTGAACCAAGCACTCCTGAACCAGCCCTGAACCAGGCTCTCGCGAGCACAGAGAGAGAGACTGATGAAGTTGGCATTGCCTTAAGCTGCAAAGTTACCGGCGTTCTCTCCAATTACATTATCTCATGCCGGAGATGTTACAATTAATTAGAAGACCAATAATGTGTTGATTACTTCCTAGCGAGGGTCCTTCTAATTAGACTACAGGAGAGCTCTTAATCGTGAAATAGCCACGCATTCACACGTGGTTTCTTTCGACTGCCTCAGAGGAGGGAATGCCACACACCCCCGTCTTCCTGATGTGCCCTCTGGGCCCCACGGCCGCCTGTGTTTAGCCCCCATCCCAGCCTCTGACCCACTGCTTTATGACCGTCTGCTTAGTTCTCTGGACCCCAGTGAGACAGAGGCCCTCAGGGTAAGTAGACGGTCATCCTCCCCAGTAGTCAATACAAAGCCTAACACATAATCAGCGCTCAATAATTTGCCGGGTTAATACATCAACATCATGTCATTCTCACCTTCTGAAAATAAGTTCCTTGAATGCCTATTGTATGTCAGGAACTGCTAAGTGCTCTATCGGGTTCTAAAATGATCACAGAAAGAGGATGTCTCCAGAAGTAGGAGCAATGAGAATGACAGGGTCTTGGAAGGACACCACTCCAGAGACAGAGTCCATTCTGGCAGGGACCACTTCCGAAGAGCCTCCCTTCCTCTAGAAGATTCGGGGGGCGGGGCTGGACTAGAAATCTCTAAAATCAAAGGCTAGAGATTTTGTCACCTTGTCAAAAATTCGGGCCTGCAAAATGCAGGCACAGAAAAATCTGAGAGGTTACATGAAACTTCGTTTTAAATTGGTCCGAGTCGAGGGGCACCTGGCTGACTCAGCTGGTTAAGTGTCCAACTCTTGATTTCGGCTCAGTTCATGATCTCACTGTTCGTGAGTTCGAGCCCCATGTCAGGTTCTGTGCTGACAGCACAGAGCCTGCTTGGGATTCTCTCTCCTGCTCTCTGACCCTCCCCTACTCTCTGTCTCTCAAATATTAAAAAAAAAATAAATGGGTCTGAGTCGGAAGTGTCCCAGGCCACTTTTGTCTGTTTGTGGCCCCAGGGTCAGGAGGGAATCAGGCAGTACCTACATGGAACCCAAGGCATCTGAAAAGGAATTAGTAGGTGAAAGTCATTTTTGGAGACTTAGCCATTTCAGATTATAAAATTACCTAAGTGGACAAACGCTTTCTTTCTTTGTAAGTTGGTCTGAGCCATAATTTAGATTTTTGCCCCTGGTCGGGGATGCCTGTCTGATATGATAAAGTCACTCAAAATTAATGCACCCCACTTTGGAACTTCCGTTTTCAACTTGGAAGACAGTCTTCATGAGGACAAACTGTACAAGCAATATGGTCGGGAAGGACTCCGGGTCGGGGGGACCCGCCTCTGAGCGGCCGGCGGGAGCAGGGGCCACCCAGGCTGGGCACCGCTCGGGCCCACACCTCCTGCTTGCCAGGCATGCTCCTGTCGTAACCACAGTCTGAACAGGCACAGGTTTGAATGAATACATTTCCACCCGCCCCAGCTTTCTCCCTGATGCAGGCTTCTAATATTTCACCCAAAAGATGCCACGATGAGCACAGAGATGCATCGAGGAGGAAGACCGTGTAGCACCCGCAAATGAGGGCTTTGGCATCAGGCTGAGCTGGATTCTGGTCTCTTCTGTGACCTGGGACAAACACTCGACGTTTCTAAACCTCAGCACGCTCCCTGGTACGATGGGGTAAACGGAAGAAAAAGTCAAGCGTATGAAAAAAGTGTCTGTCCTAGGTGGTGACATTATGATTTTTATTTTTTGTGTGCTTTGGGGCATTTCCAAATTGTATTTAACATGCATGCGATAATTAGAGGGAAGACACTGATTTTTACAATTCGTAAGTTCACCAAGAGTTAGACACTGAAAGTCTGTGTGTCAAGAGCACGAATCTAGCTCTCTATGGTGACGCGTTTCTTTCGATGACACAAGTAATTCAGCATCTTTTTTAATCCTCACGAGCCAGGGGATGGAAGCTGGTACCCTTTTTAAAAGAGAAATGAGGCTGACGCAGTTTAAATACTTCTGCTGGCGTGGCCGTGCCCGGCGGAGCACCCCCTCCTGGCGCCAGCCGGCTGCAGGCGCGGTGGTGCTCACGGAGGAGCCCGAGCTGCCTTGAGCCAGCCAGCGCTCCGGGCCTCGCAGAAATCCCCGGGGACTTGCGGTCACGGCGAGCCGCTGGGTGGGCGGCTGGGTGCTGTGGCGTCTCCCACCGCCCCATCTGAGGACTCGCCTTGGCTCTAAGGCCTCCCTCTGCTGGCCAGAGGCTCCCCTCAAGGTCCAGCGGGGTCCCCTCCCTGTGCCGCTGGAGTATCTCATTCCCTCCCTGGGCCTTCGCGGCAGGTGCACGTTGGGTGTTTGAACTGTCCGCCCCCAGTGTCCACAACCTCCATCCCCAAGGCTCGTACGTCCCCAAGGTCCTCCCGGAGCTGGCTGGCATGGCTGCCTCCTTCCCGGCAGGCTGGGCCTCACACCCAGGAGGCATTCGGGTGAGTGAATTCAGGCCTCGCCCCGCACCCCGCACTTGGGAGTTGAGGTCAGGGCCAGTCCTGGGGCGGAGGCTGCGGAGGTCCCCAGGGCGCGGACACCGGAGGGGCGACAAAGTCCGCCTGGGGACAAAGAAGGCAGCAGCCCCAAGGGCCACATATTTTCTGGCCACGACTCGACAGGCTCCTCCCCGGGCCTCCAGCCCTTGGTTCCAACAGCCCAGCGCCCCACCGACGAACGTGAGCACACACGTGACCTCTCGGACACTTACGTTCTCGGCCACGGACAGGGACGGAGGTGCACCGCGGCCCGGGAGGAGCCCACGGTCACTTGGAGGGTGGCGGTGGTGCCGGACCGCGACACCAGCACTCCGAGCAGGCTCCAGGGTGAGTGCGCACCAGCTGCTGGGTCGGGCGCAGAGGTGGGAGCAGCCACCAGGCCACGGGGGTGGGCGAGTCGGAGGTTCCCCTTCAGCTTGGGGTGGGGGCACACGAAACTCCCAAATCCCTTGACCAAATTAACCTGACTCCTTCACTGAACTGGGCCTCGGTGGATTTTCAACCAGCACGACGCTCGAAGTCAGGTGTTGCCGTACTTTAAGGTGGGAACTTCAATTTTAAACCAAGCGACAGTGAACACAAGTAACAATTTTACATGACTTTTATTTAATAAAACCACATATTTACAATTCAAAAAGTCCTAATTTGATAGACTTTACTAAATAAAATTAAAGGTTAACTGTACAGGCAATTAAAACATGATATGTAGCAAGTATTATCAGGAATTTTTCTATCCGCAAACTATTTAAAATAGTCAAAAACTGAGCAGTTAAAAAGTACCATTTAAAGTGAACAATGTTTCTAGGTGAGCTTTCAGGGACCGGTGGGGACGCAGCTTTTGACCCTAAAGTGCCAGACGCGCCAAGGTCCCGAGCCTGAAGTCCTGGAAATCGCGGGCACAGGAAGGGGAAAGTGCAGACTTCCAAAGGGGCGTGGCATTTCTACTGGTTTCCAGTCTTCCTCAACGGTGGCGTCCAACAGAGATGCCCGGCCGGGTGCCCTCTGCAGCCCTCTGCGGAAAGGGGCCACGGGACCCTGCGTGGGGACTCAGGACCCCCGGCCTGTGAGGGGGACACATCAAACCGCAAGACCTCACGTGGTCCCTGAACAGGTCACGAAAACCTCTTCCGAGCTAAAGATTCGCTAAGGATTCCCAAAACTTAATGCATCAGTAGTGACATAAATCGAAAGAGATTTAACGTCCAACTGTTGGGACAAAACAGGGTTAAGGGCTGGGTTCTGAATGCACGTGACGTCCCACAAACGCGTTCCGCGGCAGTGGCACAACTGCCCGTGGCGTCGCTTCCTGTCCCGATTTAGGAACATCTTTATGTACAGTAAGAAAATATATACATCTTTCCGGACAGAACGCCCACATCACGGAACGCAAGTCAGCACGTGTGGGAGGAACGGCCGGGCCGCCCGGGCGAGGGGCCGGCTCAGTGTGGGTTACATTCAGCATCGCGGGGTCCGGGGACGGCTGCGTCTGGAAGCGCGAGACCTCGGTGAAGACGGGACGCCCCCCTCCCCGCCCCCAGAGGTCGGGAGAGTCAGCACTTGAAGGCTGAGGCAGAAAGTGTATCCAAGATGATCTACAACCTCCTGGGAGAACTCGGTTAAGCAGACACGGGGCGAAGGCAGTTCGAGAAAACAGGACGCACGGAAGAGGGCTGGGGTGAAGGGCACGAACGTGGCCCCGGCTCCGCAACTGGCCGTCGCACCTGCGCGTGTCGGCAGCGGACGTGGCGGGCACGGAAAACCCGTAAGGGCGAGGTCACGGTCGGGCCCCGGCCCCCTGCCGGTCTCCTTGCCGCACGCCTGCTCTCGGGGCCGAGGGCGGACGTGCAGCTGAGGGGGCGGCGGAGGGCCGGGCGCAACCGACGGTGCCCTCGCCCCGTCCACGGGCACTCGCACAGCCCGGCTGGCACACGGGAGCCGGCTTCCACACAGCTGCCCGTCCTCTGGGCTACTCCGTGTGAAACCGCTCGTGTCTTTGAGTTTGGATAAACAAAGCTCTTACAACAAAATTCGTAAAAGTCAGTCAAGGGAAAGCCAGAACAAGAAAGCTGCCGGCTGATGAACTTGGGGGAAACCAGCTAACGTGGGGAGAGGCGCACAGGACAAACACCGAGAGCCCCGAGTGGCCCGTCCGTACCACTGGAAGCGTGCGGCCTGCTCATCGGCCCTCACCTCGGTCTACCTTGAAGCCGAGTACGCGAGGAGGGAACATCTGGTACCAGGACCGGTCCTGCCGTTCAGGTGACAACAGAAAGAGCGGCAGCCCGTGACAGCAAGGGAGCAGGCTCCCCCCCCCCCCCCCACCGAAGCCGCCTGGCCTCCGCAGATGGGAGGCGTGGGGGTCCTCCCGTGCTCTTTCCGCCAGGTCTCGGGCCGTCCGTGTGAGCAGCTCTTCTGCTCAGGAGCTGGAGGGCGCAGCAATCTCGGAGAGCACGGGTGCCCCGGAACCTTCAGCGTGCATGGGACTCGTGCTGGGATTCTGTCAAGGCCACGATGGAGAAACGCCAACCCAGAGGTCAGGTCGAATCCCAGGGAGCCCTCGGGCACTCGTGCGTGACCGCCCTGGGACAGCCCATTCTCCTTTCCCGCAAGCTTGGGTAGGTGGGCTGTGAAAACATCACCTCCAGCTCTGGACAGGTCGTCCCGGGAACGGAATCGACAACCCCTTCCCTACTCACGTACGTAAATGAGCCAATAACCTCTCCGAGGCCTCCCTGGGAGGATTTCTCACACACCTTGGCTAAGGAAGACTGTAATGTATTTTTCATTAGTTGACATAAAAGCATGACAATTTAATTAACTTGCGCTGAAATAAGGGGGGGGGGGAGGGGGGATTAGCCACTGCCTTAGGTTTAAACCATGCAGAGTATGCAGTGTTGGCCCTGGTCAACACTGGCCCATCTTTCCACCGAGCTTCTTAAGGCTAAGCCTTGGTGTAGTTCTTTGAAAGTTGTTTGTTTTGTTTAAGGCCAACTCCAGTGTTAGGATCAAATGTGAAAACAGCCCGTTCTCGTCCGCGGTCAGCGCGTGCGTGCGTCCGAAGCCACGCAAGGTGCCACCTGGAGGTCTGCTCGGTGCCGAGCGCGGGTCCGCCTGTCCCCTCAGTGTCTGAGCGACGGGCTGCCTTTCTCCACGTCCCGGCTGTCCTTCTGCAGCGCGGTCAGTACCTGGAAGCACAGGGAACGCCCGTGGGTGATCTGCAAGGACACTGGACACAGGTGTGGTGACGGGACACACGGCCTCCTAGCCGGGGCCTCTGCCTCCCCACGTCCGCCGCTGCCCTGTTCCGCCTCCAACACCCGCAGCCAGGGCCCTCTTCCAGACGTGAGAATCCAACCGTGCCGCCTCCGGCTAACGTCCTACAACCATGTCCCAGCAGCCACGGTACCAATGTCCACACGGGGCTACAGGGTTCTCCTCCCACATCCGGCTCCAGCCCCTGGGCTCACCACCCCCAAGCCAGGCCACCCGCTCCGGCATGCCAACGAGCGCCCCCGGACCGTTAGCGCGGCCGCTCCCTGCCTGCCTCTCCGCTTCAGCAGCAAACCGGGCTAACAGACCCGGGCTCTTCTCGGGCCCTCCCGCGCTTCCCCAAAGTGACTTGGCTCCCAACTCTGCGCTCTCTCGGTTCTTGGTTAACACCTTCGTTTTTAAAGACACTACATTCCACCGCGACGGCTTCACACAGCAGTGGCAACAGCACGGGCTCCCTAAGTCGGCGCGGCTCACGCACAGCGGCTGTTAGCACACAACAAGCCCCGCAGTCAGGCACCTGAACAACGGGCGCTCACGAGATCGGCTGTTCAAGCAGCACACACGTTCCAACCTGGATCTGCCTGATTCCACAACCAAGCGCTCCTCTCCTGGGGCCAGGCACTGTGTGATTTCAACTGAATCACAAATTACACGGGGTAGAGCAGAAACATCTTGTGTAGGTTTCAAGTAAATCGCACGGAAAGACTAACGGTAGATAAAGGTCCCCCTGTCCAGCTCTGCCTCCAGGGGATGCCAAGCAAACGCGGACGTCTACTGGTTTTGGAAAGCTCGCCAGGGTCTTAACCCGAAGCACGGCATTTGGGAGAATGTATACAGACCACAACTCCTGTGGGACTTAGAACGGTACAAACTCGACGCCCACCTGCACCCTCAGCATCAGGCCAACGACTATCACGATCCCATTATTAGAAAACGTCCTACTAGTCACGAGCCTCTGACCTAGCTTTAACCGAACATTTTTACCTTGTCCTAAAACACAAGAAGCGACACAGAAGACCTGGGTTTACTCCTTCCCTGCGTGTGTGTGTGTGTGTGCGCCTGTTGGCGGGGGGGGGGGGGGGGGACACATGGGGATGTGCGGGCTGGGTACCAGTGACAAGCAAAGGAAGGTCGGCAGACCCAGGACTGCACGTGTAGACAGCTGCACGAAGCCTGCCAGGAAAGGCCTCGGGGCTCACTGCCGCGACTTCAGGGAACCACCGTGAGCAGGTGCATCAGGCAGACCGCAACACACCCCCCCACGCAGGGCACACGTGCCCTGCAGTGCCCACCTTCAAACTCTCAACCATTCTGAACCCGTGGCCCGTGTCTTCATTTCGCACCGTCCGCTTATTTCTTAACCAGAGGAAGGCTCTCTCTCTGCCTGTCACCAGATCCCTGCTAAGCGGACCGCCAGTCCTACTCACACACGAGCCGAGCGTATTCCGTCCCAGTTTTACTGAGGCGTACTTCCTTAGCGCGTCATCTGTCCGGTGAGCGCGTACCGCTCGCTCAGTGGCGTGTAGCGTGGCCATGCACGTGTGCGACACCACCGCGGTCCGCTTTAGAGCGTCTTCGCCGCCTCAAGAAGGACCCTGCGAACTCCCGTCCCCGCTACCCTGCCCGATCTCGCCCACTGCCTGGGGAACCACTCACCTGCCCTGGACTTGCCTACCAGCGGAATCATAGGGCACGTGGCCTTCAGCGTCTGGCTTTCTCACACACAACACACGGTTTTCAAGGCTCACCCACGTATGCGGCAAGGCAGCACGTGTGCAGCATTTCAGAAATGCAAAGCCCATCACCCTCGGCACAAAACAGGGCCTCTCCCCGCCCCCAGTTAAAACCAGGGGAGCACCTCATGGCATTGCCCAAGGTCCCGTCCCAACAGCCGTGCTTCTTCCCAAAAGAGCCAGACGGGAAGGGAGTCTGCCAGCCAGACTGAACACATCACAGGGCAGCAAGGACAGAAAGGGCCAGCTCAAGGGCCAGGACAGCGGACCCAGGTGACAGGGGAACTTCCCTGTGGTTAATCAATGTACTCCATTGTACGCTTTCAAAAGGGTGAATTTTATGGTACATAAACTGCATCTCAATAGAACTGTTATAAAAATAAATAGGCTGCTGGAGCCTGATCACCTTCACAGTATTACGACCAAACATAAACACCCGAACACGATCAAGCCGGTGGATCGAACAGTCACTTTACAGGAAACAGCCCGTACTGAAGACCACGGTAAACACCCCTGCAAGGGTACATCCAGCAAGATCCAGACCCTAGGAAACCCTGTAGATCCAATGCCCCCATTTCTTCCATAAATACAGAAGGAGGGATAAGAGGTGGGGTAACCTATATATTAAAATAAAAACAAAAGACTAAAAAGATCTTTCAGCTACCGGCAACGTGGTAGCTGGATCCAACCTTATTTGGATCTTGATTCAAACCAACTGGAAAGCCACTCTGATACTCGAGACTGTTAGAAATCTGAAAACTGACTGGCTGACAAAGATGTAGGGTCTGTGATCTATTTTATTCTAATATGGATTTAAAATCTCCCACCAACACCCTATCTCTCAAAAAATAAACAAACATTAAAAAAATTGCTTAAAAAAAAAAAAAAAAGGTGGCACCTGGGGGTGGGGCTCAGTCAGTTAAGCGTCTGACTTCAGCTCAGGTCATGATCTCATAGCTCATGGGTTCGAGCCCCGAGTCGGGCTCTGTGCTGACAGCTCAGGGCCTGGAGCCTGCTTCGGATTCTGTGACTCCCTCTCTCTCTCTCTCTCTCTGCCCCTCCCCTGCTCATGCTCTCTGTCTCTCAAAAAACAAATAAATGTTAAAAAAATCGTTGAAATCTCCCACTAACACAAAGGGTAAATGAGGGATGTGCCGTTTGGCATACACAGGGGAGTAGAAACGTCCACAGATAACTTCCCAGTACGACCTGCCGCTCAGACAAGCTTTGAGCCTGTAAGGCTCAAATAAGCCTGTAAGAAGCAAGGCTTGTTTTTTCCTTTTTCGCCCAATAAAGACTTGGAACCAGACAACACCGGCTAATCCCCCAGGGGACAACCCTAGACGGGACGTCCAGAGGAGGTGAGAGGGATCTAGAAGGAGGAGGCCCAGGTTGGACTCGCTCCCACAGGGCAGCTCAGCCACTCCCCCAACTCAGCCACCAGAGGGCCAGAGGGCACAGCCCAGGGGAGCCACCCTTCAGCCCTCCTGCCCTCCGCTGAGGGCAAGCATTTCGCCTTTGTGGGTCTCGTCTGTTGATCAGCGATGGGGGACAATCCCTTCCGCCCGGCGCCAAGCACAGCAGTGGGGGTGGTGGTGGCGGCGCCTGGTTTACAAAATGCCTTCTAACCTGTGGACAGCACAGTGGCCCCCCCGGCACCACTGCAGAATGGCTGAGAGGCTTCTGTTACCCGCCCCTCCACCTGTCCATCCGATGACCCCCCGTGGCAGAGCCCAGCCTCAAACCCAGGCTCCTCATCTCCGGTCCAAGGAGGACTTTCTTTAGAGAGGGCTGGTTTCTCAAAAGGCAGCAATGAACTTCCTCAGTCATGCTACTGGGCCAAACTGCTCTGCAGGGAAAAGAGAACGAAGGATCCGTTTACCTGAGCCCACTTCTTGTTTCGACTTTGCATCTGAATTGTAGCTATGGAGGCGAAAACTTCCTCCGCGGGCAGGTCCTCTGGGAGCCTCGTAAGGAACTGGGCTATGTGAATGAAGTCCATCTTGGTCAGGATGTCCTCAAACAGCTTCAGGATGCCCAGGGCCGTGCGGAACAGAAACTCCTCGCCGTCACGACAGAACACATCCCATATGCGACAGGCCAGGTCGAGGGGCAAAGACTTACTATATAAGGTAAAGATCCTGGAAAAAAAAGTTTTGAGTTTTTCAGGTTTTGGATGGCACAAAGAGTGAGTTCGGAATCCAGGCCTAATTCGTTAAGAACACCCCGAGTCAGTGATGTTCATACTTAGACACAAGGTGCGGGGGTCGAGGCCCGCATTCATTCTGAAGGCCGATTTTACTAAAAAAGCACTATCGGCTTTCATGCAGATTCTCTGTACCTTCTCTATATCGCTGACTCTGACTGCATCCATTCAACAAGTGTTTATATCGAGAATCGACGATGTGCTTACTCTGTGGAAGGCGCTGGACCCAAGGTTAAGAGCTTAGAGTCTCAGGGAAATCAAAACAGTCAACAGAACCCTGTAACCAGTGTAGGCACGTGCACGTTACTTCTCAAGAGCGCTGTGTACTTTCTCCCCCTGGGAGTCTGTGAAGGAACAAAGCAAACTCTTCCACGAGAAACCGATCTTGTACTTAACGAAAACCATCAGGTTAAAGAAAAAGTGAAGCGCGCAGGCACTATCTTCAAATACTGTGACAATTACCAGCCAAACTACCCAACAAATACCAACTTGGGTGACCAACTGCATCCTCGGGTTTAAGCATTTCTAACCCGGAAAGTGCCCGTGTCACAAAGCGAGGCGAATCCAAAGAGACGCAGGCCAAACGGATTGTCTGTGAACCCACCCTCCTCCCTCAGCCGGGAGACGCAGCCCGGGTGCCATCCCCAGGACGTCTGATGACCCCCAGGACCAGCCAGATGCTCCCTCTGACCCTGGGGCTTATAACTCGTGTTTGCCCTGCTGCTCCCCACGGAGACGCGCAAGAGCAGGGACCCTGGCCAATTCCCTCCAGGCGAGCATGTGGCACAGCACCCGGCCGTCTCCGCCGAGTAGGTAAGTGAGTCGGCACTCCGCCAATCTGCTCTAGTGTCCCAGACGTTAGCGGCTCTCGCCACCTCCTTCCCAGCAGCGGTATTCATCAGAAGTGGGGATTCTCGGGGCGCCCGGGTGGCTCAGTTAAGTGCCCGACTTCGGCTCAGGTCACGATCTCAGGGTTCATGAGTTCGAGCCCCACTTCGGGCTCCGAATTCTCTCTCTCTCTCCCCCTTTCTCCCTGCCCCTCGCTCACTCTTGCTCTCGCTCTCTCTCAAAAATTTGAAAAAGGTGACAAAGAAGTGGGGCTTCTCAGTTGCTGGGGCACGTCCCCTGTCCCTCCCGGAGAATCGCCTGTCCACGGTTTCAGTTTTCCCTTAGTGCCCGTGCCCACTCTACACACACACACACGGGGCCCGTGAAGGCACCTGGGCTCCAGTGTTGGACTCAGACTATGGCGCTGCCCTGGCCCTGGTCAGAGAGTAACGTCCAGCCTCCCACAGCAGGACTCTGCTTCCTGTGATAGATGTCACCGCAAGTTTGTGCCATCCTGGCAAACGCGCTCACGAGGCTCCCGCGCACGGGCTCTCCCGTCTGCAGTGAACTCCAAACTCTCACGTGGCGGCGTGCTCAGCCCCAGAAACAGCCTTTCCCCCAGAGCCCAGAGGAACACTTCAGGCAGTCCGGGGCGTGCATGCAAAAGAGCATGCTAATTAAGACCCCAAAACATCCAAGGCTACCAAACTCTAACAAGAGTTTTAAGGAAGGCATAACAATTTAGATTTCATTCGGCCCAGACGATGGGACAGGCAGACAAGTGTCACAGAAAGGCCCTACCTCATACAAACCACAAGAGCTAGGTTTAAACTGAGGACCTACTATGTGCCGGGCACTACAGCGGGCACATCACAAGCACCCCCCACTCAACAGCCAGAACCACCCTGGGAGACGGGTTCTTTTAGCTCATTTGACCACAGGGAACTGAGTCCCAGGTCCTGCCACCGGTAAGTGACAGAGCCAGGCTGTGAACCGGACTCCAAAGCCCATGCCCTAAACGACCGGACTGCTTGCTCTACTCGGTACCGGGTGAGACACGTTTATCTATCTGGTTATTTATTTTTAAAGATTTCATTCTTAAGTAATCTCTATGCCCAATGTGGGACTGAAAGCCCACAACCCTGACATCATCCACGGACTGAGCCAGCTGGGTGCCCCAGGACACTTTGTTTTTTAAAGTCACAACAAGACTTAAGCCTGAATTGTTAACATCTCAAAAACGGAAAACCATTTTATCATGCGGTCAAGAAAACATAGTTAAAGAAAGATCCGAGAGACTTTTTTACGTTTATTTATTTATTGTTAGTAATCTCTATAGAGATTAATCTACAGAGATCAAGACCACACGTTCCATCGACGGAGCCAGCCAGGCGCCCCAGTTTTTTTTAAAGTTTATTTATTCATGAGATCCAAGAGATTTTTTTGTTTCTAGTCTGAATCTAGAGAACATTCTCAGTTCTACCTACAAAATGTACATTATTAACGCTATAAAAAAAGTGCAGAACTGACCTCCTCCAAGATACTCTCTCACCTGCCAGTTCACTCCTGGAAAGCAAACCCTTGACATCTTAAAAGCGGCGTCTTGATAAAAAATTATCGGAAAACGGACAAAGCAACAGGCAGAGAGCAGAGTAACAACGAAAAAAATGCGTCTGACGTGACATCCCTGGGTTCAGATTCACGTGCGCATCTCCACAAACTACTTTAGCCGTCCTGAGCTTTGTAAAAGTAAACATCTGAATGATCAGGAACGCCACGGCCAGTACCCGCCACGCACCCCTGCTGAGGCCTCGCGTCCATCCACGAGGCTCTTCCGCTGCTGCATGCGGAAACTGCCCACACCCGAGCCCTTCTGATGCTGAGCAGATCGGTCCGTCCGTGAAGGTAAGTACCTCTGAGCCTACTGCTAAACGCCAATCTCTGCGTTTTGGTGACGAGGCTACGTGGCATCAGACACAGGGACAAAGTTCCCCGCCCTCTGGAGCAAAGGGGATAAAGTACCCAGCGTGTCAGACGCTGAACAAACACAAGCAGGGGTAGGAGACACGGACTGCCGGCCTGGATGCGCACACACGTGTGAATGCACACACACACTTCTCAACAGGATGGACGAGGAAGCGGCGTGTCCATAAAGCCCTGAAAAAGAGGCCACAAGCCAAGGGACGGGGTCTGGACGGTGTCCAGCCAAAGGAAGGTGTCCCCAGCTGTGAGGAAGGAGTGAACCTGGCACGGTCGAGGAGGAACAAGGAGGCCGCTGGGCCGAAGGCAAAAAGAGCAGAGGAGAGAATTCCACGGAGAAGCCCGTGCAGACCCGGGCCCGGCACGGGCGGGACGAGGTCTTTGGGTTTTATGCTACGTGCAAGGCAAAACCGGCGGAGGGTCTGACCAGACGAGGCCCCTGTCCACTGTGCTGAGACGTGCCCGTCGCGGATACGGGCCTCCCTGGGCAGCCGCTGAAACCACCCAGGCGAGGTCAGTGAGGCGGCCAAAGCGGAGGAACTCTGGTCTCCGCGGTGGATAAATGCAACAGAGGAGTCAAGGACGCTGGGTTTCAGCCGTGCAACCTGAAGGATGGAGCTGTCGCTTAAGGAGACGTGGGGTCTCTGGCTGCGTCAACAACGTCAAGAGGTGAGTGTGAGGACACGCGGTCTGAGCGTCAGACGTCCAAGTGGCCAAATGATTTCATCCTTCATTTAGGACCTGGAGTTCAGGAGGGCTCTGGGCTGGCGACAGTCTGTGCAGAGATGGTACCAAACAGAGGCAGCGTCCCAGCACCAGACAGGGAAGAATGACAAACGAACTGATCCCCGACACGTTCCCGTGTAGGAAAGTGGGCTGAGCCACACTGCACATCATTCACCGTTTCGTGTGCAGACCCAGAATCGTCAGGGCCCCGAACGTCACACCTTAAATAAAACGCGCCTTTGGGACGCCTGGGTGGCGCAGTCGGTTAAGCATCCGACTTCAGCCAGGTCACGATCTCGCGGTCCGTGAGTTCGAGCCCCGCGTCAGGCTCTGGGCTGATGGCTCGGAGCCTGGAGCCTGTTTCCGATTCTGTGTCTCCCTCTCTCTCTGCCCCTCCCCCGTTCATGCTCTGTCTCTCTCTGTCCCAAAAATAAATAAAAAACGTTGAAAAAAAAAATTTTTTTTTTAAAAATAAAACGCGCCTTTTAAAGACAACATTTTGTAAATCCCCTCTCACTCTTAGAAGGCCGTTTCCGGGACCGTGGGCTTGGCCTGGTTTCTTGCCCGGTGTTGGCGCTGAGCCCCGTATGTTTCCCAATAGTCACCAACCTCGGCCCGCAGAGTCTCGGGGACGGCACGGTCCGGGCAGAAAGCCACGCACTCCTTCATCACACTCAGTCCCGAGATGGCCCCCTGGTCTGCCCTATGCCTCCCCTGAGCCTGGTGGATTCTGAGGCTTTCAGCAACCGGGGCTCAGCCCCTCGCCCCTCAAGCCCAGGGTCGCATGGCTCCGTCCCCTCGGGCTCCAGGGCCGACACCTCTGTCCGCTCACCCTCTTCCCACCCCTCCTGCAGGAGCACGGCTCCCACGGAGAGGGGCCTTGCGCCAGTGTCAACCGACCCCACACTCGCAGACGCTTGCCTGGATCTGAAACCATACTTAGCTTCAAACACCTACTGTGAGTAAGACACTGAAACGGTCCTCCCCTGACTGCCTCTCAGCAGAGGGCGTTTCAGCAGGCACCGCTCACGCAGCTCAAGAGCGCACGCGCTCAGCTCCCGCTCCACCAGGCTCTGCCCCGGCCCCACAGTGGGGTCGGGGTCGGGTCGGAGCAGCGGGAACAAGGGGGCTGCTGTTTGCACAGGGCCCTCCCGCCCTTCCCGTCTCCAGCCTTTCGTGGGCTCTCACTGTGCCCAGTGCGCTCGGCTTCCTCCTGCTCCAATCCTGCACCGACCCGGGAGGGCACGAGGGACAGGGCCCCGAGGCCTGCCCAGGGCGGCTGCAGGGATCTCCCCGTGGTAGCAAGAGAGCATTCAAGGCTTCTTCTCCTCTGGACCACTGAGTATGACGGCACTTTATACCAAAAATGGTAACTTCAGGGGCGCCTGGGTGGCTCAGTCGGTGAAGTGTCCGACTCTGGATTTTGGCTCAGGTCGGGGTCTCACAGTTCATGAGATCGAGCCCCAAGTCAGGCTCTGCCCTGACAGCATAGAGCCTGCTTGGGATTCTTTCTCTCTCTCTCTCTCTCTCAAAATAAATAAACTTACAAAAAAACGATTAACTTCAGGTATAAATTCAACGAACGCAAATTAACGTTATTTCTGTGTTGCTGAACTACAGTGGCTGCAGTCTTATAAAGGACACCAAACACAGCTTCTGTGCATCCCTCTCCCCCACGACGTGCGGAAGGAACAGGCCAGCTTCCGGGGCCTCCCAACTTCCAGAAAACACCCTTCCCTGCGATGTGTGTTCTAACTGTTCGTCTGAGCCTGCAGGAAAGCAAGGGGGTTCCGAAGGGGGAGGAGGGGTTCTACTGCTTCCAAAGCCTTCACGGAGGCCAAGGCTCACTCTCAGAAACCAACCTGACCCTGGTCCAGCCCCAAGGGCCCGGCGCAAGAGCTGGCGGGGAGTGCGGACTTCTGTTCTGAGTGCTGCTTCCTACGGTCTACACGGCTTATCCGATTGATCCTCGCTGCAACTCCACAAGGACGTACAATCCTCACCCCCACCTTCCGGACGAGGAAACTGCAGATAAAGGGCAGCTGTGGAGAAGTCTATCTCAGCCCGAGGCACAAGAGCCACCAGCGGTCTTTGCTGCAGGGAAGCCACAACCAGAGACCCTCAAGGCCCCAATTCCCAGCTGTGCCCAGATTCTCCTAGGCCTACGAGCCTCTGCCCCCGACCCCCTACCTCACCACTCACTCCCCGTGTTCGTAACAGGCTCGGCCGAGCAGCTAGAACAGACGCTGAGAAATGAGGAGCTACCACTTAGCCTGATTAGATTTTGTGAGGATTAAATACATTAAAATGCCAAACATAACGTGCATTCATTAAACACTGGGAGGCAGTTACTTAAGGCTCTGTTCCAACTCAGTTAACCAGTCCGATCCCCGGCCCGATCCTGGCAGCAGTCACGTCCATCTCGGTGCCCCCAGAGCACTTTCTAACTGGGCCCTCACGTCCCAGCCCCCAGCAGGGCCTGGCAGGCACCGGGCAAACCACGGGAGCCCCGCACCGTACCGCAGGCTCCGTGTGCGGCCAGGCTGGGGGCGTGCCGGTGACACGCGGGCTGCGCAGGCCCTTCCTGCGAACGGGCTTCTCACCGCAGGCTCAGACCCTCCCCGTCCGCGCACATGTACACACACAAACACACACACCGATGAAGGCCCCGGTGCACGCCAGACGCTAGCCCGGGCACTTGGGAGCTCAGCGAGGCAAGCCTTGCTCTTGGGGCGCTCGTAGGTTGACCTGTCACCCAAAAGTCAACATCCACAAATAAACGAGTACAAGCTGCAACAGAAACTAAAATCTGCCAACTTTAACTTCACCCTGAGCCTGTCCCTCAAGGTAGAGCTGCGGTGTAACGACGGGCTCTCCAAGGACCCCCGGACGCTAATCGTGACGCGGACTGTGCCGTGGGTTCGTTTACTAATCCGAGATTACCGCAAAACCCACTCACATCTCTGGAGAATTCTGCCACTCGACAGCGACAAGGAACAGCCTGAAGAGTTCAACGGCCGTGTGTCCGTCCTCCCACACGGGGCCCGGCACTGGCCACACGGAGGTGACTAAGCTCGGTCCGTGGCAGGAACAGCAAGAAACAAAAGATGCCCTCAGAGTGGGTCAGGGCTGTGATGAAAGGAGGCATGCGCTGCAGGGGTGGAAGGAGAGAAAAGAACATTCCGGAGGAATGACTCTCCAACTGCGCCAGGTTAACGGCCTCTAAGCTAGAATGTGATCATCGCAGTGCAGAGACACCATCCTGGGAATAAAGCGGGAACAATTCCCAGCTGGCCTCCGGTGGGTGCACAGCGTGGCAGGAAAGAGTTGGTCCTCTTAGTGCCCACACAGCTCACCCAGGACACTCGGCCGGCCAACCCAGATGGGGCCCTCGACCCTGGGACACAGAACAGGCCAGAGAGCCTTCGTCCTCCGGCAGTTAGTAACCGGAAGCCTAGGTCCACCCCGGTTTACAGCACACGTCAGGTGCGGCCCCACCGCTATGGGTGCGCATGTGGCTCTGGGAAGGTGGCAGGACACACTGAAAAGGCAAAAGCTGAGCGCGACCGGCCTGGACCGCTCGCTACAGGTGTGACACCGGGCAGGGGCCTCAGGGGCCTCCTCTGGGCTAAGATGTGCTTACGCCTGCCGCGGACACCGTGAGGACAAAACAAGCGTCTCCGCAGCGTCAGCTTCGAGGGCAGGTCCTGAACAAGACGTGCTCTTCCCCTGGCTTCCTCCTCGCCGCCTGCCCTGTCCCCCACCTGAGCTCCTACCTGTGAGCACCCGGCCAAGACCCTGACTCACCACAGACCATCAGTAACCGTGGACGGCGAGGGGGAAGTCCGGAAAACGTGGCTTTTCCTGTGCTCAAGTCAACCTACCTCCCAGCCCCTGCTGCAGCGGCAGATACAACGTCCTACCTGGTCCTTACTCTAGAAAGCAGTAAAGCAGGGGCCTCACCAGGGCATCGGGCGCCACCAGGACCCATCGCCACGGTCTTAGGAGTGGAATCCCTGAGCTACCTTTGCACCTAGACAGCCTGCACTGGCTTCAGTTTTCGTCACGGACGGTCCAGTCCAGGCGTTCCTCTCCCCAGGCACATCATCAGCGCACTGACGCGATCTCCGGAGCCTGAGCTACGGGACCCAACGCTCAGGTGACACTGCCTTCCCACAAAGTCCCTCAGAAGGACTCCGTGGGACAGTGCACGAGGTCTGGAGGGGGAACCTGAGTTTGAACGCCAGCCAGCCATGGCCTCGGGCAGGCCACGCTGCCTCTCTGAGCCTCACTTTTCTATAAAACGGACGTGTCACAATTCGCTCCAAGAGTTTGTTCTGAGAGTTAAGGGAAATCCTGTGTGGGAGGCCCTGCCACCGGGCAACATGGTGCCCCTGACCTTTGCCCCCACCTGGATCATAACTGCCTCCAGACAGAGGAGAAACGAACGGGTCCTGTTCGGAAAGGACGGTGATCTTTACGCTGCCCCTGCTGACCCCGTCAAGATTAGTGCGCTGTGGGGGCACCTGGGCGGCTCAGTCGGTCAAGTGTCCGACTTCGGCTCAGGTCATGGTCTTGTGATTTGTGAGTTCGAGCCCCATGTCGGGCTCTGTGCTGATGGCTCGGAGCCTGGAGCCTGCTTCCGATTCCGTGTCTCCCTCTCTCTCTGTCCCTCCCCGACTTGCGCTTTCTCTCTCTCTCCCAAAAATAAACATTAAGAAAAAAAAAAAAAGATTAGTGCACTGTAAAATCAATCAGAGTGGGTGACCTCCAGCACTTTTTTATTGTTTTATTATTTTTAATTTTTTTAAATGTTTTTATTTATTTTTGAGACAAGAGAGAGACAGAGCATGAGCAGGGGAGGGGCAGAGAGAGAGGGAGACACAGAATCCAAAGCAGGCTCCAGGCTCCGAGCTGTCAGCACAGAGCCCGACGCGGGGCTCAAACTAATGAACTGCGAGATCATGACCTGAGCCGAAGTCAAACGCCCAACCGACTGAGCCCCCCAGGCGCCCCAACACTTTTTTAAATAAATAGAACAGAACAGGAAATATCAGGATGCTTTACACAAAACAAGGGCTAGGTATTGTCTGAAACTGGTTTCAGTCCTGTATACAGAGCGAATTTCTGGGCACGTGGCCACACACCGCATCACAACACAGAAATAATTCCTGTTTGCGAGTCAGGGTGAAAAAGTCTGAAAGACAGTGTTCCAGGACAGTGTTCTCCAAACTTCGCTTTCAGCCTGAAATCCTAAGAATCTGAGTTGGGGCCCTAAAACAGGTAAGGCAGAAGTTGAAGACTCCGGTCTGGTCTGTCTCCCAACACACCCCCACCCCCTCCCAGGGCGAAGTCACGGTTAGCCCCGTGGCAGCACCAGCAGGGGTGCAGAGGGGAGACTAAGAGGTCAGTTGCTAAATACGGGGGCCCTGCGAGACATGCCCGATAGGCCAGCCCAGAGCGCCCCCGCCCCAGGGGTCGCTTCACGGCCTGATGCTCACTACTCCGAAGCGACACCAGCTACAAGCTCCAACCCCCAAACCCTGGTTTCCAGCGAGTATTCAGCAGAGTCCTAATAACAGTCTCGGGGTTTAGGGTGGAGGCAACAAATGGCAAGAATCCCAACGGTTCATTCCCAAGGGGGCAGGCAAGTCTGCTTTATCTCAGGGCCTGAGCCTCGTTTCAGATGCCCAAAAATCAGACCAGCTCCAAATCCGTTACCAACAGTTTTAGATTCACGACGCGAGTGGTGCTGAAGCCCAAATGGGCCTTTGGGCCGAGTGACATCGTTTGCGTCTGCAGAGCCCCTCTGTAAGCCGGGCAGTGGCATCACCTTCTAAGGCCCTACAAGGCTCATCGCTGCAGGCGAAAGATGAGACAACGGGCTCGGAGAGGGTTAATGCCCAGCACACGGCCACGAGGCAAGTAACAGGAGAGGCTGGACCGGGGCTGAGCGTTCCAGAACCACACTCCTCCCACCTCCGCTCCACAAGTCTGCCCCCAGACACCGTGCTCTCCGGGGTGACACGCCACCCCTCCTCAGGCAGCCACATCCACCCGTGTGAACCCCAGAACTCTCTAACACCTGCTATCTGTGTGTCTACTCAGATGTGCGGGGGGTACCTCAAAATCACTGCGGCCAAGCCAAATCCGTTAGCCTCACTGCCCAGTCTGGCCCGATTCGGACCTCAGCTGCTGGAACAGTCGTGCCCCTCACCAGATGGACAACTCTCGGCCTTCTCTCACACACGCACACCAACTCTCTCGGGGACCCGAAGCTTTCCACTCCCGGTCTCTCCGTTCCCCACCGTCCCCCAGCTTCTGAAGCCTCAGTTCGAGCACGGGTCTTTTCGTCTTTATTTGTCCCTGCCCCCAGGCTCCCCAATAACCTAAGCCTCACTTCCGGATATAACCCACCTCTGTCCTTACCCCCACCAAAAGCCCGCAAACGTTCCCGCCGGCTCCATAGTCCTGCACCTAAGACCCACGCGACCTGGCCTCCCCACCTCTCTCACCTGCCCCCCTCACCCTCGGCTCTAGGCTCCAGCATCACCGAATGGACGGCCACGGCCCTGCTAATTCTGGACCACCGCGTGCCTACATCGTGCCTGGGCTCCAACTCGTGGGACACCTCTGTGCGCTGTGACCCCCAAGCCTGGGTCCGGGGCTCTGTCCATCTCGCCCTCCTAACAGACAGCACGCACCTCACGCGTCACAGCTGCCCACAGACACACGCCTTCCCTCCGGACAGGGCTCCTGACGGGAGAGCACTGTGTCTCGCGCCCCACTTGTCACTAGGTCCCAGCAGAGAGCCAAGCACAGACCTGGGGCTTAGTGACATCTCGCTTGATGAATGGACACATGGCGCTCTGAAAACAAATAGGTCCAGGAAACCATTTCTCCCCTTGAGGGAATAAAGGAGGACAGTCAGAGTCATAGGTAGTAATAAGGTGAGAAAACACATAGGAAATTCAGTCTTACCAATCAATTAGGTAGATGTCTGGAGTTAAGTTGTTTTTCTTGAAATGAGCAAATAATTTCGGCAAATTTTCTTCAAAGAATACCTCAAATGCAGCAAAATAGGTCAACATCTGGGGAAATAATGTGAAATGTACCAATTAACCGATTATCAGCACAGGTTTGCAATCTACAGAAGAAAGTCAACATTCTTAACGCTTTCAGGATACAATGGTCTTCTTGCGCAGTTGCTAACCCGTCTTGCCGGGGAACTCCTCGCCGGGCTCGGGCAATTTCTACATCAGCGCCTTCTCTAGTCGTCACAGGGGCATCACTGGCTACACTGTAGCATCTCCTCAACTTACAGATAAGAGAACAGAAGCCCAGAGCGGTCACTAACTTGCCATCGGTGTGCGGCAAGGCTGGCCTTGAACTGTGCTGCGAAGGTGGAGTCTTTGTGGGCTCACTGTTCTTCTCTAAGAAGCAGGACCGATTAACCGTCTGAAAGAACCGGAGGCAGCGTGCGTCCCTCACTCACAACCCCAGCGCATCCAGAGGGGACAGGAGACTAACATGTGGCACAGGCAACGCCACTTGGCTTAGAAACGCTGCCCTTGTCACGCAGCGGGAGGCAGCCACGGCCTGTACCCCACTGGCATGTGCCTCCCGGCCCCTAGCGGGTTGGAACGAAAACAAAGTGCACCGAGCAGGGGAGCAGCACAGGAACAGAACGAACAGCTAGAGCTGGATGAGAAACCCTACCCACCAGAGCCTGGTGGCCCAGTTCTGTCCCATTTACCAGCAGGATGCATGAGGGCGATGGCACTCTGAGACCCAAGGGAAGGATGCACTATAAACCAGTGGGCCCCAACGGGGGCGGGGGAGGACCCAGCCTCCCAGGGGGACATCTGACGATGTCTGAGGACATTTTTGATGTCACAGTAGCGAGAGGTGCTACTGGCAGCGATGCTGCCTGTCTCCCCTGAGGCACAGGACGCCCCCCACCCCCCATAGCTATTGGGCCCCAAGGTCCACAGGGCTACTTTTGGGAGACCCCATTCAACACTATGATTCCATAATCTTTCCTTAAAAATATAAGCTGAAATTCTGAAGTTTATTTATATTAAGAAAGAGTGTATACATGTGTGTGGGAGGGAGGGAGGGAGGGAGGGAGAGAGAGAAAGAGAGACAGAGAGAAAAAGAGAAAAAGAGAAGAAGAGAAAAAGAGGGAGGGAGGGAGGGAGAATCCCAAGCAGGCTCTACACTCAGCATAGAGCCCAAGACGGGGCTTGAACACACGAACCATGAGATCATGACCTGAGCTGAAATCAAGAGTCAAATGCTTAACTGACTGAGCCACCCAGGAGCCCCTAAGCTAAAAAAATTTTTTCTTAAAAAAATTCTCTTTTAAGTTTTTTATTTTGAGAGAGAGAAAAAGAGAGCACATGTGAGCAGAGGGGCAGAGAAAGAGGGAGAGAGAGAACCCCAAGCAGGCTCCACAACCAGCACAGAGCCCGACACGGGTCTTGACCCCACAAACCTTGAGATCATGATCTGGCTGGAGATCAAGAGTCAGATGCCTGAATGACTGAGTCACCCAGTTGCCCCCCTAAATTAAAATTCTGAAGTACGGTTTTTATTACAGGTTTCTAAACAGAAACCTGGGGTCTTATCTTCAAAATTAGGAAACATTCAAATATAAATCATTTTATTATACATAAAAAGCTTTTTCCTGACGGTGAAAGTCTGTACAAAAATCTTAAGAAGTACGGAAACAAAAGAGGACCATCCGTAAATACTATCAATGTTGTGGTTCGTTTCCTTCTATTGTTAAATATGGTAGCTGTTACGGCCCGTGTTCTATTTCAGATACTTTTGAAGAAAACTAGCTTTTTATCTTCAATAACTCTTCCACGGTACAATCTTTTTTGCAAACATCAGTACCGCACTGGTGTGCTGCCAGATTTCGTTACTTTTCATTCATTTATTTTAATTCCGGTACATGAACACGCTGTGCTGGATTAGTTTCAGACGTACGTGCAGTGAGTGATTCCACGATGCTGCACGTTACTCGGTGCTAAGCTCACTCTTCACCCCCAGAACCTCTTCTCCGCCCATCTCCCCACGCCCCGCCCCGCTAGTGACCACCACTTTGTTCTCTACAGTGGAGAGTCTGCTTCTTGGTTGGTCTTTTTCCCTTTGTTCATTTGTTTTGCTTCTCAAATTCCACACACAAGTGAAATCACATGGTCCTTCTCTTCCTCTGACTTGTTTCACTGAGCATCGTACTCTCACGTTCCATCCGTGTCTTTGCAAGTAGCAAGGTTTCATTTTCTACGGCTGAGTGATATTCCACTGAGCACGCCTCGTTTTCTTTACCCGTTCATCTGTCGACGGACACTTGGGCTGCTCCCACAGTTTGGCTACCATAAACAACACCGCTATAAACACGGGGGTGCGTGTACCCTTTCAAGTCAGCGTTTTCATCTTCCATGGTCATATACCTAGTAGTCCAACTGCTGGATCATACGGTAATTCTGTTTTTCATTTTCTGAGGAACCTCTAACCTGTTTCCACAGTGGCTACACCAGTTTGCGTTCCCACAATGGTGTAAGAGAGTGCCCTTTTTCTCCACATCCTGGCCAACACCTGTTGTTTCTACTGCCAGATTTTAAGTAACCTTCTGTCTCCCCCTAAACTCCCTTTTAAACTGTTTCCATTTTCATGATAATTTTAAATTATCACAGCTATAAATAATTACGTGAAACCATCCCTGTGCGTAATGCTTTGTCCGTGCTCGTGACTTTCTCGGAACGGGGCTTTCTTTGAATGGTTCTCACAAGCAGAATTAGACACCCATGCCACCTACCACTACTGACGCTCAGGACCGAACCGCCCTCCACAAGGAGTCGTCAACGTCCTACGGGCCGCCATTCGTGCAGCAGTTTTGAAATACTTCTTTTTTTAAACGTACGTGCTGCCTGAGCAAGAAATCCTCAGAGTCCTTAGGACATTAAGGAAGAAATATTCTCCAGCTGATCTAAACTATCAGATCGTTTTGGTCTAGAAGTACTGGTGACAATCATCAGCAAATTATCAGCCAATCCAGGCAGCGCCCATTAAAAGGCCAACGGGCTCGTTGAATGGGCGACTCTTCTTCTGGGCCGTAGAAAGCCCACGGGCTTAGGAAGCAGAACGGGTTGAGCTCACGCCCCTTCCACTCACCAGCTGCGTGACCCGATGGGTCCTTTCGTTTCCGAGCCTTGGTTCATCTGCGCCACGCAGAGGACCCACCCCCAGGAGCAGGTGAGGGCGGCTCCTGTCAGCTCCTTCCACCTATTCTGTGCCTACAGCAATGTCTACACAGTGTGGCCTGTGTCGAATCAAGGAGCTGGTCTTAACCACGTCTCCTCTCCGTGGTGAGCGCACTGCACGAAGCGGGGCCCCGGTGTGACAGTGGGCGGCAACGGAGGTGAATGGTGCGACGTTCTGTTTGACAGACCCCAACGCGGAGCCCGCGCCCGGCCTTCTGCTGTGCCACAAAGTGCACACATGCGGGCAGGAGCCACCCCGCCTCCCTTGTTTAAAGAATGTACTTTCAGAAATACTTCTGAAAGAATGTATTCAGAAACCCATACCAACAAGAAATACATACACACGACTGTTAACCGTGCGTCTGGAAAACACATTCCCTTCCCCTCTGACGCAATGGTTAGCAACGCGGGTTGTGTGAGGACAGGGTACCCAGGGCGTATACGCTGAAGATACTCACAAGGCCATGGTCCACTCGGAAAAACGCCATTTGACAGGGTTTATTCAAAAGGTTAGAAAAAGCAATGAAGGCATCTGCAGTATCTAGGTTCAAGATCAACACTGCCGCTATAAAGGACATGCCCTGGACCTGAGGGAAGCAGAGAAGGGGGTTAAACTCACGGTAGCCCCACAGTCTGAGCTGCTCTTTCATCCGAAAGAGGAACCGTCAACACCCACCCACGTGCCAGAAAGACCCACACAGCCACCCCCCCCCCCCCCCCCACCGGCCCGAAGCTGAACCGAGAGCCTCCTGGACCCTGACCTGTCGTCCCTCCTCGGACGGCTCTGTCACATCAGCCGCCTGGCCCACGCCCCTTCAGTCCCCGCCTCCGTCCCCACGAGAACGATAAACGGACCTCCCCCCGCTACACATCTGGCATCTGAAGTACCGTCCTCCCGAATGTAGCGTCCCAGTGCCGTGGGAACATGCATCTAACTTAGTGTGTTACATCTAAGACCATGCACACACACACTTGCTAAGCCACAAAAACGGCAGCAATGGCTTTTAAATGGTTACTGCTTGGGATCTTTTTAATGTAGTGCTAGAAAAAAAAAATCACGTGCCAAAAATGAACATCAAACCCAATTAAAATGTGATGAATGCCACAGAGCGGCCGTGTCGGCTGGATCCCTTTACAAGAAAACGGAGGCGACTCCATTTACCACGAGGCTCTCCAACCCCCTCGACCACGACCGAAAGAAAACCTGAAGGCACGCAACCGGACGTTTGCGGCCCAGGTGGGCTGGGCAGCATTCTGACTTTCTTTGTAGAGGAGAACGGGATAAGGTATTGAAACAGTTCACTTACATAACCCACATCCGGCCGATAACAAGTGTAAGCGCCCAAAATACTGTGCAGCGTGTCATGGTACGGACCGCCCTGGAAGGATCAACACACCAAGAACAACACGTGCGTAAGTCTGGTTAGTGCTCACGACGGCGTGTGACAGCGCTGCTGCTCCTGCCACCGGTCACGCCGGCCGTTCACAGACGACCAAGCAGCGGCCAAGCACGGGGCTAGCAGCTCTCCACGCACAGCGCAACTCAACAAGCGGACGGCCGACCCGCGGCTGACGAGGGAGGCCGCAGACTCAACCCGCAAAGCTGCTCGGAAGAAAGAGGGCAGCTCAGGCGTGAACGCCTCCCGAGGAAACCACCCTTCACGGGCTCCCGCTGGGTAACTACCTCCCCTGCCCAGTTCAGCGGGCACGCCCGCTCCCCGCCCCAGGGTTCTTCGGGAGTGAGCGCCACCCGCCGTCCCGACCGGCCTCCCTGCCTCCCTTCCCCGGATTCTTTCGTGTTTCTCAGCACGGCAGCGTTAAGAACTACCCTCCAAGAGTCCAGGCCCGCGAGCGACCGTGGTATCCCAGACACCCTCCCGGTTCGGCCATCCCTCCCAGACGTGTGCTGGGGCTTCCGGTCTTCTAGGTGAGCGCAGAAGCCAGCACAGAGCCGCGTCCGCCGGAGTCCGTGTGTCCGAAGATGCCGTGAAGGCACCGGCCCGGCCGGCATCCCGCTCTCCCTGCCCGCAGCCACCATGCGGCCTCAGTTAACTCGAGGACTAAAAAGCGTACACGGCGTGTGTGACGAGGAAGTCACTCTACAGGCGACTGCATGTGACTCAGAAAGAACGCCGTGGCCTCGACCATCACATTCCGGCACACAGAAAATATCAGGTGAAAGAGACACTGCCAAATCACAGGGGAACGAAGGGAGGAATGCCCACGACAGGAGGGTAAATGAGAGAAGGGGGGCGGGCAGGGAGCTCCTGTGGTGGCACCAAATGCCCCCCTGAACACGGGTGTGGACGGTCACCACCCGAGAAACACCAGAGTGCCACAACGAACTTTCCTTAAAGGTAAATTGGTTCTCACTTAAAGGACTTCCTGCCCTGCCGAATGCTACGTGTCCTTTCTCTGACAAAGATAAGAGCTCCTGATTTTAGAAGCCCGTGCTTTGGCCATCTCCCCACACTCTCCCCCTCCCACTGCCCTTTGCTTTTGTAATATCACGTGTTATAAGTTTCGGAGCTGAGGGAACCACAGACTGAGGACACACCCAGAGGAACCCGGAGGAAAGAAAAAGGCCAACTTCTCTGCCATCTGCCCCGACCCCATCCGAGAGAGATCCCTAAAGCTCGTCTTCTTCGGGACACGTCTCCCTGCACCATGATAATCGCCCAGCGGACCTGTTGAGAAGGCTGAGTCCCCGAGAAAGACTCTGGGAGATCACTCTGGGTCACCGGCCCTGGGAACGCCGGCCATCCGCGTCGGCAAGGCGCCAGCACCTCCCGGGCCCCGTCCCGGCGCGCCCACCGCCCTTCTCAGCTACGCTGCAAGTGCGTCTCAGCACTGCCCTGACACTCCCCGTCCTCCAGGGTGTGGGCTCGTGCATCGGCCACAGCAGCCAGGAGGCGGTAAGCAGGGGCCGCAGCACCGAACTCCATGCTCTCTGTCCGATCCTCCAGCGAGGTTCTCTCCCGGGGGAAGCGGAGATCCCCTGCACCATCCGCTCTCCGATGCTTCCCTTCTACTCCTCCTTCTGCCCGGAATGTCTTGCCCATTCTCTGGTCCCTACCCCAAGCACAGCCTGAGAGCCCCTCCTCGGTGACCCGGTTCCCGACACCTCCCCCACGCCCTGGCTGCAGCTCCCCCGTGCTGGGACACACCCAGGTTTCTGCAAAGCCCGTGGGTCTCTAATGTCTACACCTGCATGCCGGGCTCACTCCAGGTGGCCGGTGAACCATGTGTTCTGGATCCCTAGCGTGTGCATGGCACGATCCTAGAAATGGACCTGACAGAAGGGAATCGGGGATTCCCAGGTGGCTCGGCAGGCCCCAAGGTGAGTGCATGGAGGAGGCCGGGGACACGTGTGGAAGCTGGTGCAGCGACCCACGAAGGATGGGCATCTGCACCAAGTAAGGGTGGCGGGAACACAGGACAGATTCGAGGATATTTCAGAAGCAGAACTGGCAAAAACCGTAACAGACTGGATACGGGAGGGTCCAACAAGCCCCCCAGGTAAATGTCTGCTGTCAGAAGAAGAGGCCTTCTGTTCCAGAATCCACTGCTGGCAGCCCTGCGTCCAATCTTTGCAAAATCAGAAGCTCACGGGAAAGCCCCACTGGTCTCTTTCCTGCCATCCAAGAGAATACTGCATCCTGGCTCCCGTGGCTGGCTTCTATACCCAGTGGTGTCACACTGTCCTGGGCCATCTGCTCAGAAGCCCACCCTCACTGCCACCCGCGGCTGCCAAGGACTTCTGCAGCCGCCCTGCCCCGCCCCACACCCCAGGCTCGACCACACCGGATCACGTCCCGAGTGGTGCTGTGTGCGGCCCCAGAACCGAAGCAGCACCAGGGGAAGTTGTCGGACAGAACAGCACACGGGGCCCTTCCCGTGCCACACCTACCGAGGCCTCCATAAATACATTTCCAAAGGAGGCCAGAACGGCCTTTAAAAGCAGGGACGTGGCCATGCTAAATGTCTGTTGGAAAGAACCAGTTCCCCTTATTGGTGAAGTCGAAACGTATTGACGTGACACTGCCCTCCCCCCACTCCCCCCAAAATCCCCTAGTATTTTCAAACTTGATTACAAACATGTACGGTTTGGCGTCTATGACGTTTAGATGAAACATACTTAAAGCAACAAATTACCACCACTTACTTGCTGGAAAATGCAAAGATTCGGAAACGTTCTAGAAATGTCCAGTTTAATAAGCTCCAAACTGGCTTCTCTGTCCGCTGCTGAAAAACCGGCATCTATCAAAAGATCAAGAGTCACGACACCTGTCAGGGGCAAGCAAGTGCGAGAATCAGAAGGCTCTGAAGCTTTACAGGGATCAAACAGGGGAGCTGCTCTGCACAGGGACAGGGGCCGAAATGCAGCGTGAGCCAACAGACTCCACTCTGGGCTTCCAACAGTTTGTGGAGTTTCTTACTGAAGAGCAACGTCTCACAGCCCCATCTGATGCTAGGTCATCATTAGGTATCTTCCAGGGTCTGAAATCAAAACCTGACTTGGTGTTACCTTACGTCAACAAGTGGGAGGGACAAACGAAGGACGATACACCAATGGCTCCAGGCCCGGGAAACAACAACACACGTTTACATGGTCTCCAGCATCGCTGGTGGGAACTCAGCCTGTGCGGCAGTTACCGCGGGGCACATTCTCGTGTTCCGTTTCTAAGAAATGTTTACGGATGACTAGTTTCATATTTTCTGAACTCCAACACTCATAGTACGCAAAAAACCACGACAAGGTACTAGTTAACCAACCGAAGTCATCATTCCTGTGCATCACGGAAATTCCAGAAGCTCGTGTGGCAAACGTGCAGTGCCCCATCTCCCTGGGGTAGTTCCCATAATCCTGCATGAGGCAACCCTGGCCCAGCCCTAGGGGCCAGCCTGACGGAAATCACGTGAACAGTGAATAAAGGAAACCCCCCGGTTAGGACCGGCCCTCTTGCACGTCTGGACACAAACACCCCGCAGGAACTGGTAAATGCTTTCTCCTAAACGTTGTTTCTTCAACTTGTTTGCTCTAAAAAAATCCCTTTTCCTGTGAAGTTTTTTTGTAAATTTGCACCAACCACCATGCCTGTTAAGTAAACTCTGTTGGTTATGTAACAAATAAGGACACACGTAATTGACCAAGGTGGCCCGCGGGACTCAGAGCCACATATACCTTCGTTCTCCGCTTCGGAGCCTCCTGTGCTGAAGGACCGCCACCTCTCCTTGGCTCGGGCAAGACAGATGTCAAAGAGCTCTGGAAGAGAAGCCTCCGGGTAAGTGTCACATGCACATGGGAGTATGTCTCCTCACGGGAACCAGAGAGGACACTGCTGCCTGTTCAACCACAGACTGCACACCCATTCAGCCACGTACACAAGTCCCCCCAACGCGGCCAACGACACCACCAGGTACTAAGAAAGAACACATGATAGACCACTGTGTGTGGCGTCTACTTAAATTACACAACCCACCCATACAATGCTTTCGTGTCTGACTTGTTTGTGGGTCTAGTGCCTCTAGCAGGGTGAGCTCCTCGGGGGCGAGACCACAAAGGTCTTTCGCTCATTATGCGTCCAGAGCAAACGGCGCCGGGACAGACACAGATCAATAATACAGTCAATGGGTATCTGACCGATGGAGGGGGGTAGAGACCAGCGGAAACCCATCTGGTTCCAGACAAGGACAAGATGAAACCGCTACCCTCCACGGCCCAGCCTTCCTAATCTTGCTGCCTGAAGTGGGTGGGGGGGGGGGGGCAAGCAAAACGGGCAGAAGCTTCAAAACCTATAGGTTCTTGCTGGCGGGGCACCACCAGGATGAGTCCCCACAAGGCAGGCTCCAAATCGCCCGGTCCCGGTGCTGCCCGGCCATCCACGTCCGGATCACGGATGGGCACCAACAGATCACTAAGACTTTACCTGCAGCTACCCAGAGAACTTCTGTGACCTTATTTTCCCCACCGTTACCTGCAGAAAATAAGGCAGAACACCACCTCTGCCTTCCAGACGGCACATGCTGTTTTATTAAAATATAAGCCGAGAGTTGTAGTTACCAGTATGATGCTCCAACAGGTGAGATCTTGATTAATGACCTTTCTCCAGCCCCGTCAAAGATCTGAGAGCCAGCATGCTAGTGGGCCGGGGCAGAAAAGGGTATGACTGTGAAATGTAACCTCACCCTATCATCATTAGACAGGAGAGTGTAGGGAGCCTCGGCCTGCTCTCACTTTCCAGGAGGGGGACCCAGCTTCGGTCACGGTAGCAGAAGACAGAAGAGAACGGCCGCGTGGCCCCTGAGCACAGGGAGCCCCTTTCCAAATGAGGTATGTGACAGTTAAAGCACAGACGCCAGCAGACTCACGGGAGGATGGTCAAAGGGTCAGGGTTTTAAAAAATATGATCTCCGTGGCTTTACTCCTGTGTCTACGGGGACGAGGGAGACAGAAAACACACCTTCTTCCCAAATCCAATTTCAGAGCTCAAGCCTGACTTCCCTAACAGCGGATTACTTCCCTAATAACTAGTATCACACTGACTTCCAGTTAAGTGTCCAGTCTCACAACCACAACCTTTAAGAGCAAAACCCCAGGCCTTCCCAACTTGGGAACGCGGGCTTCAGAGTCAGGCAGGGGACAGCCTCCGCCACACACGAGCGTCTGGGGCACAGGATGGCCGTCGATGCTCTGTAAGACGTGCAAGCAAAGAGTCTAATGTGATGTCCGGCCTGGACAACTGGAATTCACGACCATCTGTGTTCTTACACTGGCTTAAATATTCAGTAAAACGAAGACCAGGTAGAGCCCAATAGTTGGCATTCGTTCATTAAATGCACCTGTCGTGTGCAGAGCGCTGGGCTGGGCACAGGTGACAGAGTGGAGAGCATGACAGGCGGGACCCCAGCTTCCTGAGCACCAGCTCTGGCGGGGGCCACGGACCCTAGGCAGCTCCTCAAGAAAGATGCGATTTAAGTAAAATGAGCCAATATCAACATTTAGATAAACTTTCAAGGTACGTCACTGATTAATTAGCTGTGTAGCCTAATCTGTTCTGATATGGTCCACGGAAGACTCTAATTCAAATAAAATCTACCCAGGCATCAACGAAAACCGGACACACACAGTGCCCTGTACCACAATCGGCCGTTGAAAGAGTTGAGAAAATTTTCAAGAATAAGGACCCGGATAATCACTCAGCAGTTTGTCCACACCTCTACCTCTGGGGAGGCTTTTAACAAATCAGTTGCTACAAGTTAAATGTTACACATCATCTTCTCACATGAAGAAGGTAGAGTTTTGGTTGGTATGGGTTGGCCAAAAAGGGAGCCTTGAGGACATCACTGTATATAGAAACCAGTAACCATCCGCTGCCTGGCCAAGGCCACGATCATGGAGAGAAGATGAAAGTCTTGTAAGATTAAAAAAAAATAGATAAATAAAGGCAATAAATAAATAACACGAGCCCTAGCTACACAGAGAAGATCCAAATTAATCTGTTTTCAACTCCAGTGTCTTCAACAGGGTAAAAACCGCCACCGTCAATTGCACAGGCACTTCCTGGGCACCAATACAAAGACGACGAGGAAGCAGCTCCGGTCTCAGCAGCTGAGATCGCAGCCAGGAGAAAGGGAAGGAGTAGAGACCACCATCGATCAAGCACGTAATCGTAAGTCTCTGAGCTCCTGGCGTCCATGGCCCGCTGCGCGCACAGTCTCACTGGGCGATGGGCTCAGAGCGGAAGGGAGCCCACTGGGCGCCGCTGACGGAGGACAAGGGCCAGTGCACCACACAGGGCATCCAGCGAGACAAACAGCCCTGAGAGAGGGGAGTACCCATCTCGAGGTCTCCTCTGGCACAAGCTACCGGTGCCTCAGGGGCCCCTGCGCACAGCAGCCGTCCCTCTAAGGTGCCTGGAACAAAATGCTGCAAAAAGCCAACAATCCCCCAAACAGGATGCCTCCACAGAAACCCTGTCATGTGCCCATCAAGACGTGCTGTCCACAGGACTCTGACATGCCCCAGCCCGCCGATGCTCTGACACCCTGTCTGTCCAGGGAGGAGGACCGGTATCGGGAAGAAGGCAGTTGTTTGCTCTGAACTACCAGGTAACTGAAGCAGCTAGGAGTGACCCCGGCCTCCCGGAGGACGGTCCCCAGGCCTCTCACAAGACACGGCTTCACGGCAACGGCTGCCTTTCTTCCTAACAGGCCAAAGGGGACAGGAGAAGCCAGAAGGCTGGGGGTGGAGGCTGGCGGGGGTATGACAAATGGATTCTCCAAGCCTGGGACCACGCAAGCTACTCACCATGGGTGATGTTTAACTCGTTGCCAATGGCTAAGCTCCAGACTTTGCCTCTCACACTGGGAGGGATTCCCTGCCACCATAAATCTCGAACTTTTCTAGAGCACCACCTGGACAAAAATGGAAGCATGAAATTAGGAGTTTGTTCTCAATGAAGAAATCTGTCTGCCCGTGTGCCTAGCCCCAGACCACGAGAGCGGGGGATGCACAGTCACGTGGTACAGCCCCTGCCCTCAGGGAGCCTGCAGCCCAGGGTTCCAGAGGCCAGGAGATCAACAACTGGCTTCCGCTGGGCAATGGCTGTGACAGGTGTGCCACGGCCCCCGCACGAGCAGGAAGGGCGCTGCAGCTCAGGGGACCTGGGTGCTATTCTGGAGCTGAACCCCGAGTGACCAGTAGCAGGTGAAGCAAACAGAGGCTGGGAAGGGCTTTCTGAGTGGAAGGCACAGCGGCAAGAAAGAGCCTGGCCGGCTGCAGGAACTGCCGACAGCTGGGCACGGTGTGGGGGTGCCGGGAGGCACGGCCGCAGAGCCGCAGGGGAGGGGACCCCGAGAACCCCGTGGCCGGCCACCGCACTGCTGCGCACCGGCCACCCGGGTAATGAGCTGCCAAACTCCACTGGCCACGGAGACTCTGCTAACCCAGAACGTTCGGAACCGCACAAAGGCGCTGAGGTCCGCTGGCCGCGACGGACACGCTCTGCCAACACACCGGACAAACGTAAAGTGCCAAAGACTCCCCAGGCGCCTCTCAATGCAGCGCCGGCTGGTGCTGCAGGAACCGGGTCTGCATCCCGCTCCACCCACGCCCGCGGAGCCCAGAGCAGATCGCCCCTCTCTGACCCCGTAACGTCCCCGCTAACACCTGGATGGTGAAACCCTCCCCTCCAGGGGCCGTACTGAAGATTAAGGGGGACGGAGCACAGAGGTACCCGGCACAGTGCCTGGAGCCCCGCCGGCGAACTGAATGGCAGCTGTCATATATATAACGCACGCATCTAGATCACGTCAAGCATCGGACAGCACGGCGCGGACGGGGAGGGGCGGTTCTGCAGCCCCAGGGCTCTGAGCACCTCAAGCCTTGTTACTGGGTCCAGCCCAGAAAAGCAGGCTCTGGGAACAGCTTGTTTACCTAGTAGACATGCTCAACGGCCATCTGACCCCGTGACGAGAGCGAGTAACACCCGGGGAAGTGCCAGAAGCAAGTCCCCAACATCCCGCCACACGGTTCAGTGGGAAGGGACAAGAGCTGAAGGGAAATTCGCATCCAAGCTCCCCGGCATCCCGGCTAACGGGCTGAGGCCCGAAAGGAGGCACCGGCCTCTGTGCGTGGCCCTGGGACTGCTGTCCCGTCTCCATTCTGAACACGCAGGAAGAAAAGATCTACAGCTGCCCCTCTGCTGTTAAGATGACTGCAGCCGCCAGACTCTGCTGGGTACTGGCCAGTGGGGGGTGTCGTCAGAGAAGACCCGGTCCCCATCTTCAGAAAGAGGACTATAGACACGTGAGCACACGGATGCAGCAGACCCAGGGGTCTTCTACAATCACCTGGGCAGGGAAGTTTTCCCCAGGGAAGTCTCAGCTTTAAAGAATGAGGACGTAGTTGGATGAGGAGTTACAGGGCAAGAGCACTCTAGGCAAAGGACATGGAACATGCAAAGGCCCTGCGGCTCCCTAAGAAAAGGGCTCATCAAGGAAGGAGAGCTGGAAGGTGAGCCTACGGATAAAGCAGCGGGCCATCTCACAGAGGAATTCACACTGTTCGCGGAGTAGCAGGAAGTCACGGACACTCTCTACAGGGAGGGACACAGACCTGGGCTTTAGAAGATCCCTCTGGCTACAGAGCACAGGACAAACTGGGGGTTAGGTGGGGGCTGTCACGGGGTCCAGGCAAGGATCGACAGGACGCGGCCGAGGCGGGGAGGGAGACTCCAGGCCACGCAAACATATTAGGTAAATTTGCCGAGGGCTGTGACGGGAGCTACAGTGAACGGCACCGCCAGCTACAGGTGACAGAGAGAAGCGCCTGGTGGCCTAGCAGCCCGACCACCGCCGCGGCTTACATTGTCTCCCAGTTAGGCAAAACCTCGTTGTTCCAGGTGAGGACGGCGTTCCCGATGCTCTCCTCCAGGCGGCACCTCTCCTCCAGCTGCCTCCTCCTCCGCTGCGCCTCCTTCAGCTCTGCCGACCGCGACCGGAAGCAAGAACAGAGCACCTGTTAACTGACACCCACCCTGTTCACGCTGCGTGACTTTCCTCGGGGTCACGCTGCGAAGCCACCACAGGCCTCTCTCTCTAGACCCGTTTCAGGCTCACGGAGTTTCAAGAGCTCAGGTGTCACCCATCTCTTGGGAAGCTTTTCAGGCAGAGCACACGTACGGAGGCGGTACTCACGTGAGAACACAGTTCACCCATCAAAGAAAGAAACCCGTGAAATCCACCGCCTGGTCAAAAACGGGAACATTACCGGACCACCAGACGCCCGTGGCCCCTGCCCGATGCCCTTCCCAACAGAAGCCCCAGCCTCGCCCCCCTCCTGGTGTGTAAGCAGCCCCCCTGAGAAATACCCTGCATCTTAACCGACACATACTTTCTTGTGTTTTTTTATGGTGGTAAAACACCCAAAACAAAATTTACATCTTAACCATTGATCAGTGGCATTGAGTATGTTCACGCTGTTACGCAGCCATCGCCATCGTCCGTCTCCAGAACTTTCCCGCCTTCCCACAATGAAACGCCACACCCGTTAGACACGGACTCCCGTGCCCTCCTCCCCCGGCCCCCACGTTTCTACTTCCATCTGTGTGTCCTTCAGTGAGTAGCCTCTTTCGCTGAGTGTAACGCCCTCCAGGTTCGTTCCTGTGGTAGCACGCCTCAGAATGCCCTTCCTTCTTACGGCTGAATTAATATTCCACTGTATGGATGGGCCACAGTTTGTTGATTACGTATACTTTTCAAACATGCTGGACTCTTAGGGATTTTAAGTGTTGCAAGGGATTTATCAAATCCAATCACATCTTCTTTTTTTTTTTTTTTTTTAATTTTTTTTTTTCAACGTTTTTTACTTATTTTTGGGACAAAGAGAGACAGAGCATGAACGGGGAAGGGGCAGAGAGAGAGGGAGACACAGAA